>NW_006400200.1:347805-354802 GCF_000299155.1 Elephantulus edwardii | reverse complement strand
GGAGTAGTATATCATATGATCATCTGATTCAAAATGCCCCATGCTGGTCCATCTCATCTCACCAATGCCTAGTATGTCAATATTTATGCATTCCATTTCCTCTTTAACAATACCTAATTTCTCACATTCATGGTTCTCATATTCCATGTTCCAATCACTAGTATCTGCTTACAATTGTTCCTCTTCCTTTGTATTTCCATACTTACTTGCCTTTTCTGCCATTCTATGTGTTTCTGTTGTACATAGGGTTTTCAGAGCTCTGCTATTTTGGACCCAACCCCATGTCAGTCCCTTTTTACAACAATGGCACTATGCTGTATTTATCCTTAGGTTACTGAGATATTTCATTCAGCATAATGTCTTCCAGGGTCACCCATTTTGAATAACATGTCATGAGTTCCTTGTTTTTTCAATGCAGCATAGTATTCTATTGTGTGAATATACCACAGCTTCTCTATCCATTTGTTTATTGATGGGCACTTAGGTTGTTTCCAAATCTTTGCTATTGTGAACAAAGCCACAACAAACACGGGTGTCCTTATATCTGCTTGGGTAGCAGTTATGGTTTCTTTGGGGTATATTCCGAACAGTGAAATTGCTTGGTCAAATGGTATTTCTATTTGCACCTTTTTGAGAAAGCGCCATATTGCCTTCGATAGTGGTTACACCATTTTATACTTCCACCAATAGTGAATAAGGGTTCCAGTTTCTCCACAACCTTGCCAGCATTTGTTGCTTGTTATTCTGGTAAATTTTGCTACTCTTACTGGGGTGAGATGATATCTCATAGTTGTTTTGATTTGCTTCTTAGAGCTAGGGATTTTGAACATGTGCAGTATTTGTCCTTGTGAGGTTGATTTAGTTCACTCGGCATGTTCTCCTGTCTCTCCTGTGTTATACAGTAACATAACATAAAGGTATCCTTTTAATTTCCTGGCTGCTGGTACCAGGAGTATTGATTGTAGAACCAAGCAAACTGAAATTGTTGACAGTCTGAATATTTTCTCAATCTATCCTGACACTGTCTATTGGCTCAGTAGTGAGAGACTTTGTTTTCATGATATTGAGCTTCAATCCGTATTGAAGGCTGCAGTCCTTGAATTTCTGCAGCAAGCACTTCAGGTCCTCCTCAGTTTCAGCAAGCAGGGATGTGTCATCTGCATAATGCAGATTATTGTTGAGTCTACCTCCAATCCTGATGCCACATGTCTCTTCATACAGCCCCGCCTCCTGGATTATCTGTTCCACATATAGATTAAAAATATGGAGATAGGACACATCCTTGACACACACACCCTTCCCATTTTAAATCATGCAGTGTTTCCTTGCTCTGTTCTAGAGACTTTCTGCCAGTCCAAGTATAGGTTTCACCTTAGCACTATCAAGTGTTCTGGGATTCCCATTCTTCTCAGAGTCAGCCACAGTTTGTTGTGATCCACACCGTCAAATGCCTTTGCGTAATAAATGAAACACAGATAGACATTCCTCTGGTACTCTCTGCTTTCAGCCAAGATCCATCTGAAATTTGCTATAATATCCCTAGTGCCACGGCTTCTTCTAAATCCAGCCTGCATTTCAGGCAGTTCTCTGTTGATGTGCTGTTCCAGTCATTTTTTGGATAATCTTCAGCAGAATCTTGCTTACATGTACTATCAATAATACTGCTTGATAATTTCCACACTCTGTCCAATGACCTTTTTTTTGGAATAGAAACAAATATAGATCTCTTTCAGTCAGTTGGTCTCCAGATTTCTTGGCTAATTCAGTGAACACATGCAGGGCAGAGTCTGTTTATTGAAATATGAAATGTTGAAATATTGAAACAACTCTTGGTACCAGCATCCAGGAAATTAAAAGATGAATTGCATTTGGGAAAGTCTGCTGTCAGAGACTTCTCCAAAGTATTAAAGAGTGACGATGTCAGTCTGAAGACTAAAGTGTGCCTGATACAGGCCATGATCTTTGAATCAGAGAGCTGGACAATGACTAAGGATAATAGAAGGAGAGTTGAAGTCTTTGAACTGTGGTGCTGGAGAATAATATTGAATATGCCATAGATCACTAAGAGAACGAACAGGTTTGTCCTGGAGAGGGTGAAGTAGGCTACTCCTTGAAGGCAAGGATTCTGAAGCTTTGTCTTACATACTTTGGACATGTTGAAAGGCAGGATCAGTCCTTATAGAGGGATGTAATGCTTGGGAGGGTGGAAGGACAGTTGAGGAGAGGAAGACCCTAAATGAAATGGATCAATTCAGTCAAAGGGTATAGGTGTGTCGAAGAGATAAGACTGGCAAGTGACAGAACAGAGTTTAAGGTTATTGTACATAGAGTTCCTATGAGTCACAGGTGACTCGACAGCACATAACAACAATGCTCTCCTGCATTGTATGTTACATAACATAATGCTCTCCCTATATGATATAATTGAAACAAATCTATGGTATCCCATTGATTCCTGGGACCTTATTTTTTGCCAATGCCTTCAATTCAGCTTCTACTTTCTCCTTCATTACCATTGGCCCCTGTTCTTATGGTACTTCATGAAATTTTTCTGTATCAAGTTCCAGAGTGGTTGTACCATTTTGCAATCCCACCAACAGTGTGTTAGAGTTCTACTCCTTTCACATCCTCTCCAACATTTATTGCTTGCTGTCCTGTTAAAACTTTACCACCGCTACTGGGATAATATCGTATCTTATTGTGGGAAAATCCACCCACATTTACGCTAAATAACACCCAGTTTTAGCACTCCTGGGCTATAGAAGAAATAAAAGGTAAAACTTAAAAAGTTCCTCGAAATGAATGACAATGAAAAAAATCACATTTTATAGCTCTGCAATACAGCTAAGGCAATCCACAGGGCAAAGTCCATAGCAAAAGGCAAACATATAACTAAAAAGAAGCAAAATAAACTACTTAACACCACCAGCAAATAGGAAAAGAAAAACAAGTTAATCCCACAGCCTCTGGAAGAAAGGAAATGATAAGAACAAGGGTTAAAACCATGGCCCAGAAAAGCAATTAAAACTATCAACAGGACAAGCAGGGGTCAATTTTTCAAAGGGGGTCAATACAACAAAGTATTAGCAAACTAAACAAAAGAAAAGAAAAACCACATAAATAACTAGAACAAGATATTAAAAAGGTGAGATCACAACAGAATCAGCTGAAATTATATCAATAATATTGGGATATTATGAAAAGCCATACTCTAACAAATTAAAAAATCTAGAGGAAATGGACAAATTCCTAGAAATCCACACCCTACCCAGACTGATACAGACAGAAGCAAAAAACTTGAATCGAATCATCACAACAGAAGAAACTGAGCAGGTCAGAAAATGACTCCCCAAAAAAGTAGTCCTGGCCCAGATGACTTCATGGGTGAATTCTAACACACATTCAAAGATGAACTATTTGGAAAAAAACTAAAACAAGAGAAAAAAGAAATATCAATACCAGAGTAATTCTATGATGCAAGCATAACCCTAATAACAAAACCAAGAAAATGTATTACCAAACAACAAAACCACAGACCTATTATGTCTCATGATCAGAGACACCAAAATCCTTAACAAAATCTCAGCCAATGAGGATAGTTCAACATTATCGAAATCATTAACAATGCAAAAATACATTGACAAAACCAAGAGCCCACATTGTTCTCAATGGAGAGACAGACAATTCCGCCTGGGAACAGAGACCAGACAAGGATGCTCACTATCACCACTCCTAATCAATATTGTAATGGAATTACTTCCTAGGGCAGTAAGACAAGAGAAAGAAATAAATAGGAGGCAACCAAATTGTCAGAGTTGAAGCAGACAGCATGATCGTGTATGCAGAAAACCTCAAAGACATAACCAAAAACAATTGTTGTTCTTGTGTTCCCTGGTGTCAAAACTGACTTAGAGTTGACGCTCCGGTGGGTTTTCAGAGGGAGTTAATGGCAAGGAAGAGACTGCCCACCCTTCTCCCAAGGAGCAGCTGGTAGCCTCGAACCACCTGCCTTTGGGATTGCAGCACAGCTCCTTGCCACTAGACCACCTAAAACAGACCTAGTGAATTTAGGAGAATGGTAGGAGACAAGTTCAATGGAAAGTTGAAACTCACAGACATCCTTCTCTACCTTATTATTAAAGGACAAGTATATACTGTGCGGATGGGGTCAAAGGAGAGAGGTCAGAGGGCTGCGAAGGGGGCGGGGCGGGTGGCAGCTTCGACAGCCCATCAACCATCCACGAGCTGCGCGTCCGGTGGTGAAAGGGGAGAGGCAGCATTTCCCATCATGCTCAGCCCGGCAACGGCTGCGCCTGTGCCTACAGCACTGTCTCAAGTGGACAGAGAAAAGAACTATCAGTGGATCAACGAACTGTCCAGTCCTGAGACGAGGGAAAACGCTCTGCTGGAGCTGAGTAAGAAGCGAGAATCTGTTCCTGATCTTGCACCCATGCTGTGGCATTCATTTGGTACTATTGCAGCCCTTTTACAAGAAATTGTAAATATTTATCCATCTGTCAATCCACCCACCTTGACAGCACACCAGTCAAACAGAGTTTGCAATGCGCTGGCATTACTGCAGTGTGTGGCATCCCACCCAGAAACCAGATCAGCATTTCTTGGAGCACACATCCCCCTCTTTTTGTACCCCTTTTTGCACAGTGTCAGCAAGACTCGTCCCTTTGAGTATCTTCGGCTAACCAGCCTTGGAGTTATTGGGGCTTTGGTGAAAACGGATGAGCAAGAAGTAATCAACTTTTTACTGACAACTGAGATTATCCCTTTGTGTTTGAGCATTATGGAATCTGGAAGTGAACTTTCTAAAACAGTTGCCACATTCATCCTCCAGAAGATCCTTTTAGATGACACTGGTTTGGCTTATATATGTCAGACATACGAGCATTTCTCCTATGTTGCCATGATATTGGGTAAAATGGTCCTGCAGCTATCCAAAGAGCCTTCTGCCCGTCTTCTGAAGCATGTAGTGAGGTGTTACCTTCGACTCTCATATAATCCCAGGGCACGTGAAGCACTCAGGCAGTGCCTTCCTGACCAGCTAAAGGATACGACCTTCACCCAGGTTCTAAAAGATGACACCACCACAAAACGCTGGCTTGCACAACTGGTGAAAAATCTACAAGAGGGCCAGGTCACCGACCCCCAGGGGATTCCCCTTGCCCCTCAGTGATCCTCTCTGTCCTCTCCTGCTACTGCCCTGCACTGGGGAAGGGAGAGGAAAACAGCTCAGGTTTTATCGTCCACTCGGAATAGACAGAACCTCAATATTGAACTGAACTGGAGAAGGGAGCAAAGGATCGCTGCTGAAGTGTATGAACTGCCTTGAGAACCTGGGCCCCTCCTACTCCCAGGAATTGAGCTCCTTACAGAGCAGTCTGCCACTACAGCCCCAGAAAGGTTGCAACACCAACAAATGCTGAATTTGCAGCATGCCCAATGTCTCCACCTCTGCCTTGCAAGGAGGGGAGACAGCCAAGAACAGCAGTATTCTAGACATGGTGAAAGCCTGTGACCAAGCCATGTGGCATTTTTTTATTTTGCCTTCCTGGAAGACCAAGATGTGTCTCTTCATTCTCTTTCTCAGTGTTTGTTTACTTTGGGGTTTTTGTTTGGTTTTTTAATCTCAGAAAGAGATATATGTTTAGTGGACACAAGCTGTAATTTTCAGCAAAACTTTCCCACTTGGCACAGTTTACAAGTTTGTCAGCTATGTAAACTCAATAAAAAGTTGGTCTGGGCATTAACATCCCCTCTGGCAGGCCATTAGCTGCATTGAACTCTTGAGTGAGAAGCAAGGGAAAGTGTAAAGCCAAAAGATGGCAGGAAACCACCACCACCTAGTTAACTTCCCTTTCCTACTTTCCTACCCCTTGCATGCCAAGAGGACCTTAAACCTTGTTTCTGGCTTTAGCCTCTAGTTTTCCCAAATCTCGGTGCTTTTCACTCCCCTCCTATTAAACATTAAAATAGACATCTTAATTCATCGGGTTGTCCTGGAAAAGTCTTGTACTGGTTGAGAGAGACATCACCTTCAATCCTACTCCTCAAAGCTACATTCGGGATATAACTTCTAAAAAGAAGATTTTGGGGATTGAGATGACTGGCTACTTGATCAGTTCTTTGTTTTACTGTGAAATTGAGCAGCCGCAGCTGCCTTTATGATTGTATGTGAAGGAGTATTAATTGAGTCCATGTTATTCCTGATGATAGATAGATGGATGGGTGGATGGATGGATAGATGATAGATAGATAGATAGATAGATAGATAGATAGATAGATAGATAGATATGCTTATTCACTCATGGTTTTTTGGGTGTTTTTTTTTCTTTTGAACAGTCTCTTTTGTTCTATGGGAATTACAGGGTTACCACTAAAATATTTTCTACTTGCTCATATTGTATCAGAGAATTCACTTCCCTTCCCCAGGTGCTTTTAATGGCTCTCCTCCAAATTCAAAGGCTTGAGGACGTAACCTGGTATAAATTACCTTGTTTTGCCTTCATCTTTACCTCTGCCACCACCTGTTATTTTGTCCTCATCTAAAAGGCAGTATTGCTAATCCAGCTGTAGAGAGGGAGGGACCAAGTTTTTTCTGTCCACATCTCACCAGTTGAAGTTTTCTCTGAGCAATGGTAGGGAAGCTCTCTAAGGGGCATCCTCAGAGAAACTTTTGCGGAGGCAGTTTTACCAACATCAGGGCGATATTCAAGCCAACTTCCAAAAAGGGAGAGAGCATTATTAGTTGCCTTCTGTCTCTTTAGAGCCAAGAAAGTGGAACTTCATATATAAGTTATTAGATGGAGGGCTGGTCAAAGGGAGATAGATGTGAAGGGAGGGGGCAGAAGTGGCTGGGTATCCTGGTGGATGATGGAGCAGGGAAATAAGTGGGTAAAGACGCATGTGAGAAAGGCAGGGACAACACTGACACTAAAGTTAATGCCGCAATAAGGGATATACCTTTAACTTGCTGGTCTGTCTG
>NW_006400200.1:333746-345493 GCF_000299155.1 Elephantulus edwardii | reverse complement strand
TAGTCAACAGTCTTGGCACCAGCAGCCAGGAAATTAAAAGGCGCATTGCCATGGGAAAGTCTGCTGTTAGGGACCTCTCCAAAGTACTGAAGAGCAGTGGTGTCTCTCTGGAGACTAAGGTGCATCGGATACAGGCTTTGGTCTTCCCAATCACATGACTGTGCCAATAGTGTCTTAATTCTTCCCCCATCTTTTCTCCCTCAGCTGTTCTTGGGCTCCACATAGGGCTGGGGAGAGGAAGGAATGGAAATAGGTATTATTCCTTGTGGTTGGTCATGATGTTATTATGTATGTATATGTGTGTATGAGAGATCCCTACCCTCATTTTGTATTTTCCATCTCTCTCCTCTCAACAGGATTGAAATAAACATGCTTCTATTAACTCTGTAAACAACAACAAAAAGAAGAAATCAGTGGGGCACTCAGGAGGAATGATTTCAAAAATTTATTGCATAACTTAGGAGATAGTGTAGAGCATTATGCTGAGTGAACTAATTCCGTCTCATAGGACAAACACTGTATATGACCATTATTGTATAAGTAGAGTGATAACTAGTAAAATGTATAGGGATCCAAGAGGGCAAGGGGAAGGAGCAGAGAGGTAAGGATTGGTGGGGAAAAATCACAGGGTTGGCACAACAAGGTGGGTGGAGAGAAGAGAGAGGGTAAAGAAAACGGGAAAGGTCTGGCAGGAATCTGAAAAGGCAAAGTAATGAAGGGTATAAGTCACTTGGTTTTAAGTTTATAAAACACAAAGTAAGGGAATAATTTTGTGAAACACAATGTGAATGAAGGAAAGTGTGACACACAATGTATAAGAATTTTGTAAGCAAACCAATATAAAACATTTTAAAGAATGAAAGCAAAACAAACAAAAACCCCTACTAGAATCCTTAAAAATGAAAATTATGACTAACAATAAAAAAGGAAAAATTTGTGGAATTTTTCTACAACAGCAAAAAACCATGGAAAAGGAAATTAAGATAGCAATACAATTTACTATAATCAACCACAAGATGAAATATTGGAGATAAATCTAACAGGGAGCTCTGGTGACCTAGTGGCAAGAAGCTGTGCTGCAATCCTGCTGACACATGGTTCTAATCCACCAGCTGCTTCACAAGAGAAGGATGGAACATCTCCTCCCATGCAATTAACTGCCTCTGAAAATCCACTGGAGGGTCAGCTATGTGTCAGCTCCAACTTGATGATATACAACAACAACACAACAGACACAAAAGACCTTTATAAGGAAAATTGCACTGCAAGAAGAATCAGTAAGGGACCTAACTAAATGGAAAAATGTTCCCCATTCATGGATAGAAAGACTTAGTATTTGAAAATTGCAATCCTACCAAAAGCAATACCTATTCAATGCAATACAAATAACAGATACCAAATTCATTTCTCAAAGATCTAAAAAAGACAACTGGTAGGTTTCTTTTAAAAGGAAAGAGACCCCAAATAAGTAAAACACTTTTGAAAATTAAAAATTAAGTGGGAGACATAGAACTCCCTAATCTGTACACATACTACATAATCATAGTAAACAAAACAGCACAGTATCTGTACAATGACAAACACATAATGGAATAGAATTGAGAACCCAGAAATCAACCTGCAAAAAGAATAAACAGATATGTCTTGGAAGCAGTACAGCCAGAGTTCTCCTTGAATATAAGGATGACAAAACTTTATATTTCATATTTTGAACATGTAGCTACTCAAGGTTATTCCTTGGAAAATGATATCATGCTTGGAAAGATGGAGGGTCAGTTAAAGAGAAGAAAATCCCCAATGAGATAGGTTGGCACTATGATTTCAGCAGTGGACTCAAGTGTCCTCAGGGATGATAAGGATAACACAGGGTAGGGCAGGTTTCAGGCTGACTTTTCTTAGGGTCACTATGTGCCATACTCAATGGTACCAAACAACAACAGCCTACAATCAATTAGTTTTTAACGAGGAAGTAAAACCTACCAAATGGGGAAATGACAACCAGTTCAACAAATGGTGCTGGGAAAACTGGACATCTCTCTGCAAAAAAAATAAAAAAATAACCCTAAAACTAAAAGGATCCATATCTCACATCATACACAGAAATCAACAGGAAGTGGACCAAAGACTTAGGAGTAAAGCCCGAAACCATAAGAATCACAAGAGATAAAATGGGACCAAACTTAGAAGCCTCATCATATGATATAAACTTGCAAACAAAACCAGAAATGCACATTGAGGAGAGGATAAAATCAACAAGGGAGACCTTCTAAAAATCAAGTTCCTGTGTACATCAAAAACTTTTCCCAATAGGATAAAATCAAAGCCTACAGGCTAGGGAAAAAACATTTGGCAGTGACATTTCAGACAAAAATCTCAACTAAAGTTTACACAATACTACAGGGCATCCACAAGAAAAAAAAGACAGCTAACCTCATAACAAAATAAGCAAAAACATGATAAGACTCTTCACAAAGGAAAACATTAGGATGGCCAACAGACAAATAAAGAAATATTCAGAATCACTGGCAATCAAGACAAATATCATCTCACCCTGGAGGCAGTAACAATGTTTAACTGGACAGCAAGCAATACATTTTGGAGAGGATGCAGAGAGACAGGAATGCTCATGCATTGTTGTTGTGATTATAAAATGAATAGTACAACCACTCTGGAAGGCAATTTGGCATTTCTTTAAAAAAAAATGGACATAGAAATACCATATGATTCAGCTATTCCACTGATATGAATATACCCCAAGGAAATCAGAACTGAAACACAAACAGAGATATGTACATGTATGTTGTTCATAGTAGCATTTTTTACAATATAAAGAAAATGGAAACAACCCTAGCTCATCCACAAACTAATGAATTGTTTGTGCACATTCATACAATGGTATACTATGCAGGATAAAGGGAACAATTTTGTAACATACTATGCAACATGGTAGAGTCTGGAGAACATTATATTGAGTGAAATAACTCTCTCATAAGGATAAACACTACATAATATTATTATTGTAAAAATAGAATGATAACTGAGCATGATGTGTATAAATGTTCAAAAGGGGTAGGGGAAATAGAGGAGGGGTCATTAAAAGGGATAGGAGGCAAATTACTATAATAGGAGATCTAAGTGCAGGATGCAGGGGTGAAGGAATAGAAAAGATTCAATGGGGACTTGAAAAGATGGGGTAATGAAAAGCATGAATCAGGTAATAATATGATATAAAATGTATATGAATAACTATATAAAGCATAATGTGCGTGAATGAAACAAAATAGAAATTAAAGATTATATAGAATACAATATTTATGCATGAAACCCAATAATTATGAATTATTGCAAGTAAACCAATAAAAATTGAGAAGGAAAAACATAAAAAGACAAGTTGCATTGGGGAAATGTGCTACCAAGAATCTCTGCAGGGTTATTAACTCTGGTGGACTAGAGAAAAGAAGCTGTGCTTCAATCCCAAAGGCATATGGTTCAAACCAATGAGCAGCTTTCTGAGAGAAGGCCAATCTTCTCCAAGAATCTCTCTAGAGTGCTGAAGCGTAATGATATTAATCTAAAGATTAAAGTGTCCTTCATTTAAGTCATTGTTTTCTCAATTGCTTCCTATGCATCTGAAAGCTAATGTCTTTGAGTTGTGGTGCTGAAAAAGATTATTGAACATATCTTTTAAATCTACATGCAGAACAAATTATCCAGGAGGCCAGGCTCTATGAGGAGATGTGTGGCATCAGGATTGGAGGTAGACTCATAAACAATCTACGTTATGCAGATGACACAACCCTGCTTTCTGCAACTGAGGAGGCCCTGAAGTGTTTGCTGTAGAATGTCAAGGAATGTAGCCTTCAATATGAGTTGAAGCTCAACATCAAGAAAATTAAGATTCTCACCACTGGGCCAATTGGCAGCATCATGATAGGTGGTGGAGAGATTGAGATTGTTGACAGCTTCAGTTTGCTTGGCTCCACAAGAAACACTCTTGGTACCAGCAGGCAGGAAATTAAAAGACAAATTGCTTTGGGAAAGTCTGCTATCAGAGACCTCTCCAAGGTGCTGAGGAGCAAAGATGTCAGTCTGAAGACTAAGGTGTACCTGATAAAGGCCATGGTCTTTGCCATTAGTTGTTATGCATCAGAGGGCTGGACAATGACTAGGGAGGATAGAAGGAGAATTGATGCCTTTGAACTTTGGTGCTGGAGAAGAGTATTGAATATACCATGGACTGCTAGGAAAACAAGCAAGTTCATCCTGTAGAAGGTGAAGCCAGGTGCTCCTCGGAGGCAAAGTTTCTGAAGCTTGTCTGACATACTGTGGACATGTTATGAGGAGGGACTAGTCCTTGGAGTAGGACGTCATGCTTGGGAAGGTGGAGGGACAGTACAGTAGAGGAAGACCCTCAATGAGATGGATTGTTTCTGTCACTGGGGTAATGGGAATAGATGTGTTAAGAGACAATAAAGTTGGCAAGAGACAGAGCAGGGGTTAGGGCTGTTGTTCATACGGTCACTATGAGTTGCAAGTGACTCAATGGCACATAACAACAACAATAACATCATGGACTACTGGGAGAAGAAACAGTTCTCCCCTAGAGAGAGTAAAACCAGGTTGTTTTTTGGAAACAAGGATTTTGAAATTCCATCTCACATGTCTTGTACATGTTGTCAGGAGGGACCAGTCCTTGGAGAAGAAGATCATGCTTGGCAGGGTGGAGGGACAGTTCAGGAGAGGAAAATCCTGGATGAGATAGATTGACACAGTGACTGTGGAAATGGGATCAGGTGAGTCAGAGACACTGTATATAGAGTAACTATGAGTTGTAATCTACTCAATGGCGCATCAACAAAATGACAGTGGCCTGGCAGTAAGAAGTTGTACTGCTAACCCCAAAGCCATGGTTCAAATCTACCAGTTGCTTCACAGAAATAAGATAGACAGTCTCCTCCCATGTGATTTACAGCCACTGAAAACTCACTCAAGAGTCAAACTATAAATCTTCTCAGAGTCACGTACACATAACAACAACCACCAAAGAGAAGGATTTCTAGTTTTCGCTTCTTTCATGACTTTCTACAAGAATGTTTTGTCTGTTCCAGTGTGGTTTTTTTCCTCTATGTAATTCTAATTAATGCCAAATAAACAACTACCTTTAGTACTGAGAAAAGTGTTCATTATCTTGAACCAAATTTTGATGGTAGATAGGACTTCACTGCTATTGCCATGGCTTGTTTCTAGCTTTATGGGCTAATACAACAGTATCTATCCAGTTTAGAATAAATAAAGCTATTTGATTTACCATGTAATTCATAGAAGCTAAAAGGTGAATCCTACTGTGAATCTCCATTGATTTAGACTGAGGCACAGGGAAGCTTACCATGTAATTCTGTTATAAAGTGGTATTGATTTACTGTACAATATTTAGAAACTCATGGTGTAGCTTTATTGTAAGACTCTCAATCACCACACAGTAGCATCGAACCAACTGAGTCACTATACAGTGAAACCTTCTGATTTAATATGATCTTAGAGATTTTATTATGTCATTCTGTAGTAACAAAACTTGAAATTTCACTAATTACCGTTAATTTCTCAGTTAGAAGCCCTTCAATATCCCAAAGTGGAATTAATCATACAGCATGGAGAGAATATTCTTACCAATAAATGTCATAAAAAAGCAAAGTCAGGTGAACATCTTCCAACATAAAAATATGTGTGTTACTCATTTTCCTCTTGGTAAGAAGTATGAAAAATTTAACCCTTATTAAAACATCCAGAATTCACAGAATAAATATGGCAAATCTGAGAGGGGAAATAATAATGTGTTCCTCTTATTCATTTTAAAATTAGCCATATATTAGAAATATTTTGAGATTACTCATGAGTATCTTAAATTGCTCCAAATTTATTTTCTATTAAGAAAAGTATTAGTACTTACTTGCCCTTTATTGAATTAAGCCAAGATACCTAGGTGCATGAGCAGTTTATGATTGGCTAGCAATCATAAGGAGCGCTGGTGGCATAGTCCATGGTGTTGTGCTGTTGACCAAAAAGGTCAATAGTCCTGTTAAGATTAGAACCAAGGAGATAGGAGAGGCAGAAGTGTATGCTTGGAAAATTGAGCTATCAGAATCAGGAAACGCATATTGACGTGCAAAAAATTCATGCTTTGGGCAGATGAGTGATGTCAGAAGTAGTGAACAGTTTGGAAATGTGAGTGATGTCAAGGATGGCGGAAAGACCTATTAAACTTCGAATTCTTCATGCCACTGTCTCATTGGCTCAGACTCTAGTCCCAAGATATTCCCAGATGAGGAAGCCATAAATAAATACAACCTCACCTCAGTGACTTGTGGCCTCATCTTTTAGTTCCTTTCTAAGGAGGAAGAGCCAGCCAGTCCTTTGGGATATAACTTCCTAATAAACTCATTTTTACTTTTTACCTTCACTTCTGTCTTGTTATCTCTACTCTCCACTTTGCACTCTATCTGTACTTTTGGCCCAAACTTTAATGCCCTGTGCACTAGAGTCTGCTTTCCCAAGAAACCCTAAAGTTGTTGTACACCGTGCTACCTTGGTACTTAGGTAATATCCCCTCTTCTAGTCTTTTCTGCCTTTTCTGTCTCCTCTGTGTGAGAAGAGTGAACTAGGCTGATTGCATGGTAATAGTCTAAATCTACCACAGGCTCCTTAGGAGAAGGAAGGATAGTTTCCTATCACTAAGGTTTAAAGCTTTTCTTGGAAACCCTGTGAAGGGTTACTCTGAGTCAGAATCAAGTCAATGGTTGAGTTTTGATCTAACCTAAAGCATGGTAATTCAAACACACCCAAAGGTAGACAGAAAGGATAGATCTGGCGGTCTGCTTCTGTTAAGATTACACCCCAAAAAACCCTGTGGAGACATTCTACTCTGAAACAAATGAGACTGCTATGATTCCAAATCAAATGAAAAATAATTAGCAGCCATAGCACTGTATCAGCTGGTGGATTTTCCTAGTGGCAAGAAGTTGCGCTGCAATTGCAAAGGTGGGAGGTTCAAATCCAACAGCTGCTCCATGGGAGAAGGACGGGCAATCTCTTCCTGAGCAATTAACTGCCTCTGAAAGCCCATTAGAAGGAGGGTCAGCTACAGGTCGGTTCTGACTCAACTATGCATAACAACAACAGCACTATATCAGACAGCACAGAATAGAGTAGGTTATTATTCTAGGAGTGATGTTTTTAAAGCCTTTAGAAAAATACATCTGTAGAAGAATCCTGATCAAAAAAAGAGAATAAGCAGATGAGAATTTGAAGTTTTCATGAAATTAGAATTTTCCAGATCCAATTAAAGCTGGATGAACCTCCAAAACTTTTATATCATTTTTAAACTTTAAACAAATAAATCCTTTGAACTTTTCTTAAAACATAGTTTAGTTTAATTTATTTACTCAAGAATATCTTAAGTATTCAACTGACTGGAAGAGATCTATATTTGTTCCCATTCCAAAGAAAGGTGACCCAACAGAGTGTCGAAACTACAGAACAATATCATTGATTTCACATGCCAGCAAGATTCTGCTGAAGATTATCCAAAAACAACTGGAACAGCACATCAGCAGAGAACTGCCAGAAGTCCAGCCTAGGTTTAGAAGGGGTCTTGGTACTAGGGCTATTGTAGCTACTGTTAGATGGATCTTGGCTGAAAGCCGGGAATACCAGAGGAATGTCTATCTGTGCTTCATTGATTGTGCAAAGGCATTTGATTGTGTGGACCATAACAAATTCTGGCTGACTCTGAGAAGAGTGGGAATCCCAGAACAGTTGATCGCGCTAATGTGAAACATATACTTGAACCAAAAGGCAGTCGTCAGAACAGAGCAAGGAAATACTGCATGGTTCAAAATTGGGAAGGGCGTACGCCAGGGATGTGCCCTGTCTCCATACCTTTTCAACCTGTATGCAGAAGAGACCATCAGGGAGGCTGGGCTCTATGAGGAGAAATGTGGCATCAGGATTTCTGGAAGATCTATCAACCCTGCTTGCTAAAACTGAGGAGGACCTGAAGCGCTTGCTGTACAGGGTCAAGGACTGCAGCCTTCAGTATGGATTAAAGCTCAATATCAAGAAGACAAAGATTCTCACCACTGGACCAATTGGCAGCATCAGCATGGTTGGTGAAGAGATTGAGATTGTTCATAGCTTTAGTCAGCTTGGCTGCATAATCAACACTCTTGGCACCAGCAGCCAGGAAATTAAAAGACGTATTACCATGGGAAAGTCTGCTGTTAGGGACCTCTCTAAGGTACTGAAGAGCAATGGTGTCTCTCTGGAGACTAAGGTGCATCTGATACAGGCCATGGTCTTTGCAATTACTTGTTATGCGTCAGAGAGATGGACGATGACCAAGGAGGATAGAAGGAGAATTGATGCTTTTGAGCTTTGGTGTTGGAGAAGAGTGCTGAAGGTGCCATGGACTGCTAAGAGAACAAGCAAGTTCATCCTGCAGAGGGTTAAACCAGGCTGCTCATTGGAGGCAAGGATTCTGAGGCTTCGTCTGACATACCTTGGTCATGTTGTAAGGAGAGACCTGTCCTTGGGGGTCATCATGCTTGGGAGGGTTGAGGGCAGGCACAGGAGGGGAAGGCTCTCTAGGAGATGGATTGATTCGGTGACTGGGGTAATTGGGATGAATGTGTTGGAGACAATGAGATTGACACAGAACAGAACAGAGTTTAGGGCTGTTGTACATAGGGTCACTATGAGTCGCAAGAGACTCGACGGCACATAACAACAACATCTTAAGGTCTACCTGTAGAGAAAATAATTGATTACAATAACCTGAAAGATGATATAGAAATAGGGAGGCAGTTAGGTTTGTGTTAATGGTTGAGGGATTCTCAGAAAAGGAAGATGAAATTGATTGTACAGCTCAAAAAAGCATAAACAATATTGCTAAATTGTAAAAACATACAAAATAGGTGTATGTTTTTGTAGATAAGGTCTCAACAAAATAAAATATATATGATCTTTGACAATATCCTCAAGTGGTATAGAAGAAGCCATGAAATTAATATAAATTTATGTTTTCTGGCCTAATTATCACTATAATTATTTAATATTTTCTTTCTAAATTTGAATATGGATATTCCTCAATGGCAAATAATAACAAATTTGTTACTTTTTAGAGAACTTTCTTTTCTGTGTAATAAAATCAATTCTTCTCAGAAGTATCTCCAACGCCAAGCATTATTTGTTATATGTTAGTATTTTATTCTTTACATAAATTACTCAAATCTGTTTTTCTCTAAACCCTGCAGATATCTAACTTAACATGATATATGTATTTAATAGTAAGATAATTAGTAAATAGTTCTGAATTCGGTTCTTTCAATTGTTCAAGAAAATCATAGTGATTTAGTATGCTAAAATAATACCTTTTAACTTCTCAAGAGGATAAAAAGCCATGCTACATGAGATTCCTTCCCAAAAGCTCTTTTTGTTGATATTTTCTTTTTACATGGATATAGATTACAATACTGAAGAATAATGTTTGGGTGACTAGTTGAAATTTATTTTCTGTCAGTCAAAGGTCATATACATTTAAAGTCTATTACAAGTAATAAAATGCATTCTAAACTTCATACACACTCAGAAAATGGTAATATTACATTATATAGTTCAGAGAAATAGTTATCTGGAGTTGGAAAGGGAAGCTAAAGGCTAGAAAACATTGGCTTTGGAAGAATAAAACTAGTTCCAATGTGTGGTTCCTCTATGTATTCTTCATAATCTTCTTTAAAAGTAACTCCTTTTTAAAAATGTTTCTAATTTTTAAGATCTCAAGCTGTCTGGAAAGGACAAAACAATATTTCTTTCTTGTCTTGTTAAAAAGAAATAATTCTGTACCAATAATTGCAAATAACTTCTGCACGATTAAAAATGTGAGGCATTGTTCTAGAGGTTATGCATACTTTAACTAAAGAAAGCTCATGATGACTTTTAAGGTTTTAGTCCATGGCATGTTGCACCCACAGGAGGGTCAGCTATGAGTCGGTTCTGACTCAGCAGCAAAGAGATGAGTATTGGGCATATATTGTTGTTGTTATGTGCCAACACGTTGCTTGCTACTCATAGCGACCCAATGTATAACAGCCCTATACCCTGCTCTATCCTGTGACAATCTTACGGTTTCTGACACATCTATCCCCTTCACCCCAGTCTCTTAATCAATCCATCTCATCAAGGGTCTTCCTTTCTTGTGGTGTGCTTCCACCCTTCCAAGCATGATGTCCCTCTCCAAGGACTGGTCCCTCCTTGCAACATGTCCAAAGTATGTCAGACGAAGCTTCAGAATCCTTGCCTTCAAGGAACAACCTGTTTTCACCCTATCGAGGATTGAACCTATTTATTCTAGCTGGCCATGGTATATTCAACACTCCAGCAACACAGCTGAAAGGCATCAATTCTCTTTCTATCATCTCCAGTCATTGTCCAGCTTTCTGACGCATAGCAAGTAATTTAAAGACCATGGCCTGAATCAGGCTCACCTTAATGACCTTACTGAAATAGCCAAGTTGATCCAGTGAAAATTTAAATTGATCAGGAAATTGCATATTGCAAAAAAGAATTAAGAAGCATGGAATTTGCTCAAGCATGAAAATAACACCTGCTTTCTTGATCATATGAGTGTTTTGCCTCCTGGGAATATCAGATAGCTCAGTAAGGTTAAATGTGCCGCCAAGATCCTATTTTTCGCTAAGAAAATAAATGAAACTTCTTAAGTTTAAAACCATTCAATCATAGACTCTTCTTTATAGTCTCTCTCTTTTCTGAAAGGAGTAAATGATAAAGTGAAGTGAAATCATTTACATGTCAAGGAGCTTTTAACTATCTTAGCTGCAAGCCTGATTAATAGCCATCATGTAAGACTGAGAAATACAGCAGATGGCATACATATTTTTAAGTATATGAAAGTTTTCCGTAGGGATTAAGAAGTTACCCTAAGTGCGAGAACAGCTGTTTGGCTCCTAAAGCTGTAGAGAAAAGCCAAAGTTTGCCCCGGAGGCACACAAAATAGAAGCATGCAAGTGGCATTTTAAAAGAAGCAGAGGCCTTTGTGTATTTTTGCTTCTCTCTCTTAGATTCAGAGTTTATATTAACTTCTCTTAATTATTAGACAAGTCATGATCTTAGGAGGAAGGGCATCCTTCCCTCTTCCCCTTTCTTAGCTTTTTATTGTGATCTGCAGAGCAAATTGGTATTCTATTCAACCATCCACATTTTTTGTTTGGTTGTTTTAGGACATTTATTTCAGTTCCAACATTGTGAAAGCACTATTCCCTTTATTCCTGTGGGGTTTTTGTTGGGGTTTTGTTGTGGTTGTTGTTTATTTGTTTGTTTGTTTGTTCCTTCCCATCCATACTTCTCTCCTATCACTTCCTAACTGTGAGCTTTATCTCTGGGCAAATATTGCCCTTTTGTTCTTACATGGTTGCCTGTTCTAAGGAACAAATAAGGACCTCCCTGATACTATTATTATTCACATCATAGAATTGTCTACTATTTGGCTGCACGTTTTGCCACGGAGGAGTTCAGTTCATGTATGTTCAAGGGCTGGCTAAGAACCACATCGTGAGGGTGCTACCAATCACTAGTGGCCAGTACATTTAAGACATTCTTATGATTTTACAACAGTGGCATCATGTAATATTTGCACTGAAAAAGAGGAGGGAGAAAACTGTTTAAAAGAGATATAT
>NW_006400200.1:319923-333230 GCF_000299155.1 Elephantulus edwardii | reverse complement strand
TATAGGGAAAAAAAGACATTCTTATGATTTTGAATTTTGTTTCACATTTCTCTCCTATCTAAGGCCCTTTACTGTCATCACTTTCAGAATGGTCAGCGGTAGTGGCCAAATACTGTCTAATTCTTCCAGTAACAAGGTCAAGGAAGTTGAAGTTCAGATGTGTATTAGGGCTATGGATTGTTTCCAGATATCTTTGATTTTCTTTGCTCTTCTCTGTTGCAAACAGAGAGAAACGAGTGGTTTCACTTCAGATAACCACTTGAAAGATTTGAAGACCCCAATAGTTGCTTCTCACAGCTATAGTTTATAAAACAGTTATCTATAGGTCCTGTTAAACCAATTGGCCTTCATATCTCCAGAGATTATGCTCCAAAGTCCCCATGATCAGCAACTAAGATCTTTCAGAATGTTTGGTTACGGTTAAGAAATTCACAGAAATTTAGGGGCAGTGCTTCCTAAATGCTAGGACACAGAGGAGTTGTCCAGAACATCTGTGAAAATGCATTGTTAAAAAGCCTCTTGAGGTATTGCTGCTATACTACTGTTGGTGTTGTTATGTGCCAAATAGTTGCAACCCTCTAGTGAATTTTCAGAGCTATGAATTACAAAGTAGCAGCTGGTCGACTCAGACTGCCTGCATTTGGTGTGACAGCAAAACTGCTTCCCTCTAGGTCACCGAAGTTCTCCGTAGATTATTAGTATTACTAATAATGATAAAACAGGACGCTCTGTTGGCCTAGTGGCAAGAAGTTGTGCTGCATTTTCGACAGCACGTGGTTTAAGGCCACCAACTGCTCTGTGGGGGAAAGATAAGCAATCTCCTCCCACGTGTTTAACTGCCTCTGAAAACCCATCAGAGCATCAACTATGGGTCAGTTCTGATTCCATGGTACATAACAACAGCAATAATGATAAAACAGTAATAGTATTTTTAAAATATTATTGAAATCACTGTCATTTTTTTTTAATTTTTGTTCATTCACTGTTGCTTATTTTCTTCCCTCCCCCCCTCCAGTTTACTTTGCAATGCATCTCTTGCTCCTGATTGTTGTCATCCACGTAATTTCTAATAATGTATTCCTTTTGGACCTTTCTTCCCCTCATCTGTTAATTCAGTATTCATTATCTATCTATTTTAATTCAGTGCTTATTATCTATCTATTCTTTTCCTATTCTTCCTCCATCCTCCTGATGTCAGTCTTATTTTATAATACTAGTTTTATACAGTACTAGTTCTTTTCTAATTGAGATATTTCATTTAGCATAATGTTCTCCAGGCTTACTCATGTTGTTTTATGCATAATGTTTTATGAGTTCATTTTTTTTCAATGCTGCGTAATATTCCATTGTCTGAATGTACCATAGTTTTTCAATCTATTCGTGTGTTGATGGGCACTTGTGTCGCTTCCATCTCTTTGCTATTGTGAATAACCCATCTATAAACATGCATATGTATATATCTGTTTGAGTCATGACTCTGCTTTCTTTAGGGTATATTCTTAGTGGTATAATTGCTGAGTCAAATGATATTTCTATTTCCAACTTTTTAAGAAAGTGCCAGACTGCCTTCCACAGTGGTTGTACCATTTTCCAATTCCATTGTCACTGAATAAGAGTTCTAATCTCTCCACAACTTCACCAGCATTTGCTCTTTGCTGCCCTGTTCAACTTTGCTATTATTGCTGGGTTGTGATGGTATCTCATAGTTGTTTTGACTTGTGTCTCTCTGATAGCTTGGGATTTTGAATGTTTCTTCATATATTTGTTTGCCAGCTGAATGTCTTCTTCCTTTTTCTTAATTTTTAGCAAAACAAGTGAAAACATTTTATTAGGATAATAAGACAGAGGCATGTTGGTTTTGTTTTTCTAAAGTGCCATAGAGTCGAGCACAACTCTTAACGATCCTATAGACAACAGCAATGAACCTTGTCCTATCTTGTGTCATCTTCACACTTTCTGATACATTAGAGCCCATTGTGGCAGTCACTGTGTCGATCCACATGGTTGAGAGCCTTACTCTCCTTTGTCAACTCTGTCTTTGCCAACTTTGTCTCTTTGCAAGGCATAGCCTATCTCCTAGCAACATTCTCAAAGTATATGAGGTGAAGGTTCATCATTCTTTCCTCCAAAGAGCGCTCTAGCTGCACCCTCTCCAAAACATATTTGTTTGTTCTTTAGGCAGTTCATGAGATATTCATTGCTATTCTCCAACACCACAGCTCAAGGCATCAATTCTTCTTCTGTCATCCTTAGTCATTGTTCAGCTCTAAAATGCATAATATATATGAGGACAGAACATTGTTTTAAATGATACACCACTTGTCTGTCAGTTTGCTATACTGAGATAACTTGAGTTATCTTAAGTCTATGCCAGGAAATTTGTAGGCTAGCTGTTGGGCCAATGGATTGGAAGGGGTCTGTATTTATTCCCATTACCAAGAAAAATTATCTAGATGAATGTGAAAATCATCAAACAATATCATTGATAGCGCATGCAAGCAAAATACCGCTGAGGATCACTCAAAAATGGCTAGAACAGTACATATATAGGGAACTGCCAGATGTTCAAGGAGGATTTAGAAAAGCTAGTGCCCAAATGGATCCAGGCTGAAAGTAAGGAATACCAGAAGAATACCCATGTGCGCTTTATTGACCATGCAAAAGCATTTGACTTTGTGGATTTTGACAAATTGTGATTGACATTGAGATGAATTGGAATCTGAGAGCACTTGATTGTTCTCGTGTAGAACCTATACCTGGATCAGGAAGCTGTTGTGTGAATGGAGCAGGGGAACACTGGAGTGTGCCAGGGTTGTATTCTCTCTCCATACCTATTCAATATTTATGATGCTGTGTAACTTATCCCAGAAGCTGGACTCTATGAGGAGGAGTGTGGCATCAGGATCGGAGGGAGACTCATTAATAACCTGTGTTAAGCAGGTGACACAACACAGCTCGCTGAAAGTGAGGAGTATTTGAAGCACTTGCTGCAGAAGATCAAAGAATGCAGCCTTTTATATGTATTGCATCTCAATGTCAGGAAAACAAAGATTCTTACCACTGGACAGATAGGCAGCATCATGATGGAGAGGAGATTGAGACTGTCAAAAGCTTCACCTTGCTTGAATCCACAATTAACATTCTTGGTACCAGCAGTTAGGAAATAAGGAGATGCATCTCAAGGGGAAAATCTGCAGTTAGGAATTTGTCCAAACTATTAAAGGGTAGTGATGTTAGTTTGAGGACTAAGGTTCATCTGATTCAGGCCATAGTCTTTCTGATTACTAGCTATGTATCCAAGACCTGGACAATGAATACGTATGTCAGAAAAAGAATTGATGCCTTTGAGCTGTGGTGCTGGAGAAGAGCAATGAACATCCCATGGATAGTCAAGAAATGTCTTGGAGAGGGAGTAGCCAGAGTGCTCTTTGGATACAGGAATGATGAGGCTTTGTCTCACATACTTTGAGTGTGTTGCTAGGAGGTGCTACTTCTTGGAGAAGCACATAATGTTTGAAAGAATGGAGGGTCAGCAAAGGAGAGGAAGACCCTCAACCAGATGGACTGATATGTTGACTGTTGCAGTGGGCTCTTGTGTATCATTAAGTGTGAGAATGAAACAGGATAAAATAGTGTTCAGATCTTTTGTTCATAGGGTCACTATGAATCATGCTCAACTGAATTGATAGTACCTAACAACAACAAAGATGCATAACAACTTATCAGCTAGACCATGGTCTGAATCAAACACACTTTAATCCTCAAACTGACATCATTACTCTTTAATAATTTAAAGAGGTCTCCAACTGCAGATTTTATCAGTGCACAGTGTCTCCTCATTTCCTGACTGCTGTATCCAAGTAAGATGAAGCTGTTGAGAGTTTCATTCTCCTCTCCATCCATCATGATGTTGGATCCAGCAGTAAGGATCTACTGGTCTAGTGGTAAGAATCTTTGTTTTCTTGACATTGAAAAGCAATCCATATTGAGGGCTGCATTCCTTGATCTTCCATAACAAGTACTTCAAGGCCTCCTCACTTTCAGCAAGCAAGGTTGTGTCATCTGCCTAACAGGTTATTGATGAGTCTCCTTCCAATCCTCATGTTACATTTCTCTTCATAGAGTCTAGCTTCTCAAATAATTTGCTCAGCATACAAATTGAATAGGTATGGAGAGAGAAAACAACCCTGACACGCTCTCTTCTTAATTAAAAACCATGCAGAGGCATAAAAGAGTTAAAGTGGAAAAAGAAAGAAGAGGGGAGAAAGGGTAAAGAATTCCTGGGAAAAAACAGGGGTGAACTCAAACCTTACAGCATGCTGTCAGCAGAAAAAGGGAGCAAGGAAGCTGAATGTCTTTGGTGAAATGTCTATTTATATCATATATCCATTTTGTGATTGGGGTTTTTTTTTATTGATGTGTGGAGTATTCTATAAATTTTAGACTTAAGTCTCTTATCAGATATACAATTGCCAAATGTATTTCCCCAGTCTGTGGATTCCCCTATTACTCTGTTGGAGATGTTTTTTGATGTGCATAGAGATATGATTCCTAGATTGTCCCATTCATCTATTTTATTCTCTTCTGGTTGTAGGCTTTTAGTTATGCTTGGAAGTTTGTTCATGCTGTGGATTAGGGCTTCTAGAGTTATTCCTAGCTTCTCTCTCCTGACTTTTTAAGTTAAGTTTTACTCCTAGTTCCCTTATCCATCTTGAATTGGTTTTTTTATATGGGGTAAGGTGTGGGTCTTTCTTAAAGTTTCTCGGATGGTTTTCCAATTTTGCCAACACTATTTGTTACACAGGCTGTCATTTCCCCGCTTAACTGGTTTTGTTTCCTTTTTAAAATTATTTGACCATAAGTAAATAAGCTGATTTCTGATTTCTCTATTCTATTCTATTCTATTCTATTCTATTCTATTCTATTCTATTCTATTCTATTCTATTCTATTCTATTCATCTATGTGTCTGTCGCTGTACCAGTACCATACTGCCTTAATCACTATGGCTGTGCAGTGGGATTTGAGATCAGAGAATGAGATGCCTTCTACTTTATATCTCCTTTTCAGTAATGCTTGGCTTATGTGAGGTTTCTTTTCATTCCAGATAAAATTAGAAATTGCCTTTTCAATCTTGTTGGAGAATGAAATTGGTATCTGTATTGCGATTGTATTGAATTTGTAGATTGCATTTAGTAAAACTGTCATTTTCATGATATTGAGTCTTTTTATCCATGAGTACCCATGGTTTAGAATTGGGAAAGGAATGTGTCAGGGTTGTAGTCTATCTCCATATCTGTTCAATCTCCATGCTGAGCAAATAATCCAAGAAGCTGGACTCCATGAAGAAGAATATGTAATCAGGATTGGAGGGAGACTCCAATAACTTCAGTTATATAATACTGTTTGCTGAAAGTGAGGAGGACTTGAAGCATTTGCTGCAGAGGAGCACGGAATGCAGCCTTCAGTATTAATTGTGTTTCAATATCAAGAAAATATTCTTACCACTAGACCAATAGACAGTATCATGATGGATAAGAGGAGATTGAAACTGTCAACAGCTTCATCTTGCTTGGATCCACAATTAACATCCGTGGAATGAGCAGTCAGGAAATAAAGAGATGCATTGCACTGGCAAAATCTGAAGTTAGGGACCTTCCAAATTATAAAATAGTAGTGGTGTCAGTTTGAGGACTAAGGTACATCTGATTCAGGTCATAGTCTTTCTGATCACTAGCTATGCATCCGAGACCTGGATAATGAATAAGGATGACAGAAAATGGACTGATGCCTTTAAGCTGTGGTGTTGGAGAAGAGCACTGAACATCTTATGTATGGCCAAGAGAATGGGTAGATACGTCTTGGAGAGGGTGCAGCCAGAGTGCTTTTTGGGGGCAAGAATCATGAGGCTTTGCTTCATATACTTTGGGCATATTGCTATGAGGTGCTATTCCTTGGAGAGGGATATAATGTTGGGAAAGGTGGAGAGTTGGTAAAAGAGAGAAAGAACCTCAACCAGGTGGATTGACATGGTGACTGCTGCAATGGGCTCTTGTGTGTTAGGAAGTTCTAGGATGGTGCACGACAGGACTAGGTTCAGATCTTTTTTCATAGGGTCACTATGAGTATTGCTTGACTAGATGGTATCTAGCAACAACAAACCTTGAGTATGGTATATTCTTCCATTTCTCCAGCTCTCATAATTGTTATTCTTTGAAGTACTTACCTTTTTCACTCTTCTTTTCTTTTCTCCCATATTAAAAAAAAACAAAACAAAACAAGCAAACAAAAAACCAAACTCCAATGCTTCCAATGCTATTGAATTGGCTTTAACTTGTAATGAAACCAAAATAACTCTAACAATACACAGTACGTGTAAACCTAATTACTGTCTCAAAAATACTTTAAACTTAACCATACAACTTAGAACTTCTTCGCCTATTTACACAAATATGTAAGGAGTACCCCAGAGTGGGAGAATGACTCAATCCCATTCCTCCAAGGAAATTGTTGGGGTGTTATTTTTCACTCTGGAGAAATAAAGATGCTCTGTTATTGCTGTTGTTTTTGTTGTTATGCGTTGTCAAGTCAGCTACAACTCTTAACAACCTTATGAAGAACAGATCTTAACCTTGCTCTATCCTGAACCATCATCACAACATTCCACATTCTGAACTCAATTGGTATAGTCAATCTATCTAATAAAAGTCTTCCTCTCTTTTTATGATCCAACACCTTTTCCAGCGTGATGCCTTTCTTCTAAGGACTGACCTTTCCTAACTACATGCCCAAAGTATGTGAAATGAAGTTTCTCTACCCTTTCCTCTAAGGAGCTCTCTGGTGACCTAGTGTAAGAACCTGCACTGTCATCTTAATGGCACAAAGTTTGACTTCCTCACCTGCTCTGCAGGAGAAAGATAGACAGTCTCCTCCAGTGTAATTTACTCTCTCAGAAATCCTGTTGGAAGGTCAGATATGAGTCAGTTTCAGCTTCATGGCCCACAAAAACACAAGGAGTACCATGACAACCAATTCAGATATTCTTTGAAGAACTTAGTCAAAACATTTCCTATTTCCCACTTAACTGTAGGTTTCTATTAATATGCTGTTGTTGTTATTGTTGTTGTTGTTGTTGTTATTGTTATGAGCATCAGCTCACTGGCAACTCATAGTTACTGTATGTATAGTAACTCTGAATCCTGCCCTTTCCTGAGTCAATCTCACCGATTCAGACACACCCCTATTATCCTAGTTACAGTATCAATCTATTTCCTCCAGCATCTTCCTTTCCTGTGCTGTCCCTCCACCCTTCCAAGCATAATGTCCTTCTCCAAGGACTGGTCCCTCTTGGTCAGGTCATATGCCCAAAGGATGTGAGACAGAGCTTTAAAATCCTTGCCTCCATGGAACAACTTGGCTTCACCCTCTTCAGGACAGACCTGTCCGTTCTCTTGGCAGTCCATGGTATTTTCAATACTCATCTATAAAACAAATAAACATTTCCAGTGAATGTTAGATGATTAACTCATTCATTTAGTGTCACAAGAAAAATCTGCATCAGATTTGCATTTGTAAGTTTTCCTAGTAATTTTGTCTGACTTTACATGTAGTATTTTAAAGTTAAAATAATAGAAAGAAAAATACTGTAACAGATTGGTTGAGGAAAGATGGAAGATAGTGCCATTTTATGAAAGAATTGTAGCTCTAAGAACTAATGTAATTTGCCCACAACCACTTACAAAGAAAGGCAGCAGAACTCTGGGCCATGTTGTTTTAGGATGAAGGGAAAACATAGCTGATACAGGACAACTAGGGTACGCCTTAGACTGAGAGCACTGGAAGTTCTGGAAGGAGCTGAAGGGAGACTGAATCAGCAGCAGTGTCTTGGGAACTCCCTGGCCATGTAAAAGGAGCAGATCACATTTCTTACCACATTGCCTAGTCTGAACAGTGAAGAGCAAAAAAGAGTGCCAGTGGCCTGTGGCCTGGCTTGAAAAGAGACATGTCCTGTAGGAAGATCAGTGAAGACTTTAAAAATGACTGAGAACCAATATGTATATTAATAGGCCAGATGGAAGAGGAGGGGATCATGAGTTAAGCACTGGGTGGCCTAGCGGTTAAGAATCTGCATGGCAAACTTGAAGGCACATGGTTCTAACTCACCAGCTGCAAGGATGAGTAATCTCTTCCTGTGTGAATAACTGCCTCTTAAAACCCAGTGGAAGGTCAGCAATAGATCAGTTCCAACGCCATAGTACACAACAACATGTGTATTTGAGGTCCTTGCAAGACTTCAAGCAGAGACAGATTTTAAACATAAAAAAAAGAGAATCTTATTGTAAATGGAAACTAAACGTATGACCTTAGAGTGGACACCTTTCTCTACTCTCATGTGACTTCGCATCCCAGGGGAAGTTAATTGAATGAAGAGTGAGTAAATTACCCAATTTGAAAAAGCAAATTTGAAGTTGAGACTGAAGTTGTCAAATATCGGATTGATGCTTATTGAACATAAAGGATATAAACTCGAAATGCTATTTTGAGTCACATTTCATAATATAGAAAACAAAACAGAGAGAGCCAGTGAGAAGTATGATTCTGGCATTAAAAAAAAAAATAGAGAGGTGAGAACATAAACAGAGAGTTTTCTAAGTGATATACAGTGGTTGATCTCTGATTAGATCTATTCTGAACACCTAGCTGAAAGGCTTTAGATGATAGCATACTTCTCTCTTTTCAAGTCAGAACCAACTGATAGCTGGCCCTCCAGGTTTTCTAAAGCTGTAAATCTCACAGGAAAAGATTATCATCTCTTTCCTGTTGAGTGGCTGGTGGATTCAAACTGCCTGTCTTTAGGTTGACGACACAACTCTTTACCCATTAAGCCACTAATGCTCCCTTTATGTGGCAGATAGCCTTTCAAAACAAACAAAATCCTTTCGTTGTAATCAATACCATTTGATAATCAGTTCAATTTTATTTCTATTACATCAAATCTAGTCTTAGTCAGTGAAAATGGTATTAATAATAGAGGAAATTTTTTTAGGGGCATGTTAGGACTAAAATTAGTGAGGAAAGTATATAGTAGGAACTACTTTGCACAATACTTTTATTTGGAAGGGGAGAAAGAACCAAGAAAGTATTTGGAATTAGTACGTTTCCTTTCAGTTTGATTTTTGTTTTATTCTTGTGCTCTCTGTGTGTGTGTGTGTGTGTGTGTGTGTGTGTGTGTTTCATGTATACACTGAATGCAAACAAATATATGTAAATTCTGATGGGGGATAAAACAGGAGCACAGGGATATACAAGAGATACAGAAACAAAAACCTGTTGTTCCCAAGGACACCCCAATTCATAATGACCCTGTATGACAGAGTAGAACGTTGACAAAGTTTCCAAGGCTGACCTTTATGCAAGCAGACTTCTATGTCTTTCTCCTGCAGTGCAGCCAGTGAGTTCAAACCACAAGTGAGTTAGCACTAAGTGCTAGCCTCCATTGTGCCATAGATCTCCTCAAGTACAGGGGAAAAGGAGAAAATTGGATAACATTGTTAAGTGAAAGAGAAGAGAGGGGTGGGATCCTGAGAATGCATGAGAAGCACTCCTGCAGTTCAAATTAAAGTAAGGGGTGAGGCTTAGGTAAATTGCAAATTATTGGCAAGGAAGTGCAGAATGAAAAAAAACAAAACCTATTAGCGATCTCCCTCCCCAACTACACTCCTTTCTACTTCTCCAAGTCTAATAACCACTTCCATCCTGGACAATGGAGAATGGAACCCAAGAAATCAGCCATAAGCTGAAACCTATATACACACATTCTGCCTTGCATCTGTTAAATAGAAAACAGTTTGGGGGAAAAAATATGTATCCAGTTCTTTACTTTCTCTTTAGCAACAAATTAAATATGGCTTTCAAAGATAATGAAAAGAAGAATTAAATGGAAATGTTACCCTGCATCTCTTTTCAATAACAGTTTAACATTTAAGAATTATCTTTTTTTTTTCATTTTGGATGATAAAGTGTCATTTGTTCACCTCACAACTAGTGCAATATGTGTTTTCTTGTTATCCCAGAAAGGAACTCAGAAATGGGTAGAGTTAACTTGATTTGTAGATGTTTTAGAGGCTTTTACATGTTCTGTTTAAATAAACCTCAAAATAAATATAAATGACAGCTGAATTTTTCACCATTCTTTTTATAACTTATTAAATATTTAACATGCCTTCTTTAGTTCTTCTCAGCCCTGTTTATTCTAAATCCATTACAGTGTCATCCAGAATTTATAAAATCTAGATTAATTTCAGATATCACATAATGAAGATAATGTTTCCATGGTTTCATATTTCTAATGGCTCTCAAATATATCCTTCACTTTCCAATGCTTTTTTCTCCTAATATTAAGATCATCCTTAATATCTGTAGCCTAACTATATTTAAACACAAGCCATAGGGTCTAAAATACATTTATGTTTTTAACATTTCAAATATATTTCTTTCAATTTTTATTCATTTACCATCTAGTAACTTTCACACTACTAGGCTTTGTGATGAATTCTGAGCTACAAATACTTATTGTTAAATGGTACATTGCTGCCCTCTAGCTTATTTTTCAGATACTCTACAAATTGTAATAATTTATTTAACAAGTCTCCTGTACATGTGTAAGAAATTGTTACCCAGTACTCGTCAGTTAATTATATAGCAGTAATTCTATAAAAACTACATTTAGAATATTATTTAACTTACTCATGTCTTTCCTTTCCGGTAAGATTAATATGGTCCGTTGTTGATAATAATTCTAAAAAAGGCAAGTCTGAAAAGGAGACTCTAAAAAAATAAAAAATACCATTTTTAGCTTGTAGTATACCAGCTTCTCTTTTCCTCCTTTAGTTTCCACCTTTCTATTTCATGTTGATAGTTTCTTTTTAAACAAGGAAAGTAATTTATTTCTCTTTTAAGCAGCCAGAGAGAAGCAATCTAACCTTTAAATGCTTTCATTGAATGTCAAGTTCTTACCACAAATATTGCTGAAGATGGAATTAGACAAAATGTAGATTGGACAGTTTGAATCAGATTGACTCTATCTTTGGTAAGTATTAATGGAGAAGCTCACTATCAGCAGTCAAATTAAGGTCATTGCCTCACCATAGAACAGACCACAAACTGCTAGAGTGCAAGTTCAAATTAAAGCTGAAGAAAAGGAAAAAGAAATCCACAAGAACCAAAATATGACCTAAAGTCTATCCCAAGTAAACCTGAACACCACCTCAAGGACAAAATTGATGCACTGAACACAAATGATCAAAGATCTGATAAACTGTGGGATGTCATCCACGAGGAAAATATCACAACAAAACAGGGAAGGAAAAAAAGAATAGATGGATGCCAGAAGAGACTCTGAAACTTGTTCTAGAACATGGGGAGACCAACACAAAGGGGGAAAAATGGTGACAGGAAAAGGATGATGAAGAGAAGGCTTCAAAAGGTAACTTGATAAGACAAAGAAAAATGTATAACAATGTGCAAAGAGCAGGAATTAGAAAAATGAAAGGATAAAACATGCTCTGCACTTATAAAACTAAAAGAACTGAAGCAGAAATTCAAATCTTAAGTTTCAATACAAAGGATTCTATGGGCAAAATCTCAAATGATGACAAAGCATCAAAAGAAAATGATGACGGAAGCATCAAAAGAAAATGCATGTAATATTTTTATCAATCCCTTTGATTGTGCTTGGGCATGTGGGCTGTTTCCATCTTCTTGCAATTGTGAATAATGCCACTATGAACATTGGTGTACAAATCTTCGTTTGTGTCTCAGTTCTGATTTCCTCGGGGTATGTTCCTAGTAGTGAAATAGTTGGGTCATACGGAGTTTCTATGTTTAGGTTTTTGAGGATATGTCAAACTGCCTTCCAGAGTGGTAGTGCCGTTTTACAGTCCCACCAACAATGTATTTAAGTTTGACAATGCAAAGACATTTGACTGTATTGATCATAAGCAATTATGGCTAACACTGTAAAAAAAAATGGGAGTCCCAGAACAATTAACTGTGCTAATGTGAAACATATACTTGGTCCGAGAGAACCAGGGAACCGGAGTGGTTTAAAATGAGGAAAAAGTGTGTGTCATCAGCAGAGACTTTTTCTATAACTATTCAACCTGTATACTGAGTACATAATTAAAGAAGCTTGAGAAAATTAAGAAAAATGGGGAATGAGCATTGAAAGAAAACTCAGCAACAACTGAGATTATGTAGAAGATACAATGTTGTTTGCGAAAGTAAAGACTTGAAGCACTTACTGTAGAACATCAAAGACTACAGCCTTCAACATAGATTACATCTCAGCCTAAGAAAACTACAAAAATCCTCACTACTGGGCCAATAAACAACATCATAATAGATGGAAAAAAGTTTGAAATTGTCACAGCCGTCAAGAAATCAAAAGGTGTGTTGCATTGGGGAAATCTTGTGTCAGGGACCTTTTCAAAGTTCTAAAGAGCAAGAATATCAATTTAAAGGCTATGGCAGAGCTGATTCAAACCACTGTTTTTACAATTGATTGCTTTCTAAGCATCTGAAAGAAGGATGACAAGAAGAATGGAAGCCTTTGAATTGTGGTATTAGCAAAGAGTATTGAATTTACTGAATGAACTCTCAAAAGATCAAACAAATCTATCTTGAAGAAAGTACAGCCAGAGTGATCCTTAGAGACAGGGATATTGAAACTTCATCTCACTTACTTTAGGCATATTTTCAGGAGAAATAAGTCCTTGGAGAGAGATCTCATGTTAGGAAAGATAGAGGGGTTGTCTAAAGAGAAGAAGATCCTCAACAAGATGGTTTGACACAGTGACTACTATCACAATGGACTTCAGCAGGACAGAGATCATGAGGCTAGGGCATAACAACAGATAAAAGTTCAGACGTCTTGTGTAGTCAAGTCTTAGTCATCTTGACTATACCTAATAACAATGTCAGAAATCTCAAGGAGCTGTGATGGTCTTGTGGGTAAGGATTTGTGCTGCCAACTCAAAGTCAAGTGGTTCAAGTCCATCAAGTTCTGTGGGAGAGACATGGACAATCTCCTCTTGAAATTCACAGCCTCTGAAAACTTACTGAAGTCAGTTATGAGTTGGTTCTGACTTGAGAGCAAAGGGAAAAGTTTTAATATTAGAGATTGTAGTATCAGTAAACTCTCTACTAGTAGCAGTAGCAGTAGCAATAGTAGTAATAGTAGTAGTACCAGCAATGTGCCATTGAGTGGCCTGCGACTCATAACAACCCTATGTACAACAGTCCTAAAACC
>NW_006400200.1:318047-319403 GCF_000299155.1 Elephantulus edwardii | reverse complement strand
AAGCAAACTGAAGATGATAACAATCTCAGTCTCTTTACTATCTATCATGATGCTGCCAATCGGCCCCAGTGGTGGTGGTAGTAGCGAGTATTAGTTTGGGAGCTCTGGTGACCCAGGGTTAAGAAGCTGCACTGCCGTCCTTAAGGCACGTAATTTGAATCAACAGTAGCTGTTCCACAGAAGGATGGATAATCTTCTCCAGTGTAATGAACTGCCTCAGAATACTCACTCTAAGGTCAGCTATGAGTCAGTTCAGACTTGATGGTACACTACAACAATAAGAGTTTTAGTATTAGAAATTTCAACCAGGTAATTTTTTATTACATTCAAAGAAATTATAAAACTATTTTATGCTCAGATTAATAATTTTCTCTGAGAAAAATTCTAAAATAAATGATTGTTTGACCTGATAATCTGTTGTGATGAGACTTTCTGGCCTATATAAGAACAAGTATCAATGTACCTATGTGAAGTTTGCTGAGATTTGTCAAACAAATTGACTAAACCTTAGTGAAAAAACTCTGAATTGAAATACATATCAATAAAAAAGGAAAAATGACATCACCAAAAAAAATGCCCTACAATTTTAATTCCCAGAAACCTTAAAATTAAAATACAATGTGAAATCTAGATTCTATAATGGGACTGTAATGAATGGTGTTTGAATACAGAGACCATGAGATTAAGTGTTGAAACCTGAAATTGAATCCCAATTTCCCCAGAGCTTAATTTCTTTATGTCTTCAATTTCTTTTAAAATTATAAGCACACCTTCTCATTAAATTTTAAAATCATCAAATAAGACAATGAATGAAGAGGTATTTAAACAATGTATATTATATGTGAGCTCTGGAGGTGTAGCAAGTTATGTGTTGATCTGCTAACTCATAAATTGGCTGTTTAAATCCACCAGTAACTGCAGGTAAAAGATGCACAGTCTGGTTCTGTAAAGACCTACAGCCTCAGAAACCTGATGGAAGGTTTCCTTGAGGAAGTCTGGACTCCACAGCAGTGAGTTAATGGGTATGCTGTGTGTGGAGAGCTTAATAAACATGTGTTTGACCTAAACTTAATGTAAATATTACAGTTTCTTTCCGATTAAAGAATAGCTTATGTCTTTCTCTCCCTCTTCCATTATAAAAGGGGATTTTACCCCTATGCAGATGACACAACCCTGCTTGCTGAAACTGAAGAGGACCTGAAGCGTCTGCTGCAGAGGGTCAAGGACTGCAGCCTACAGTATGGATTGAGGCTCAATGTCAAGAAAACAAAGATTCTCACCACTGGACCAATTGGCAGCATCAGGATGGATGGTGAAGAGATTGAGATTGTACACAGCTTTAGTTTGCTTGGCTCC
>NW_006400200.1:302421-317072 GCF_000299155.1 Elephantulus edwardii | reverse complement strand
TGCTTTCAGGCAAGATTTATCTAACATTAGCTATAATATATTTTGTACTATGGCCTCTTCTAAACCCAGCCTGCACTTCTGGCAGTTCTCTGTTGATGTGCTGTTCTAGTCATTGGTCAAGGACTATAGGCTTCAATATGGATTGAAGCTCAACCTCAGGAGATCAAAGATCCTCACCACTGTACTGATTGGCAGCATCATGATAGATGGTCAAGAGATTAAGATTTTTAACAGCCTTAGTTTGCCTGGCTCCACAATCAACACTCTTGGTACCAGCAGCCAGGAAATAAAAAGATGAATTGCACTGGGAAAGTCAGCTGTCAGAGATCCCTCCAAAGTAATGAAGAGCAACGATGTCAGTCTGGCGACTAAGGTGTGCCTAATACAGGCTATGGTCTTTGCCATTACTTTCTATGTGTCAGAGAGCTGGACAATAGAAGGAGAGTTGAGGCCTTTGAGCTGTGGTGCTGGAGAAAAGTATTGAATATATCATGGACTGCTAGAAGAACAAACAAGTTCATCCTGGAGAGGGTGAAACCAGGCTGCTTCTCTGAGGCAAAGATTCTGAAGCTTCATCTGACATACTTTGGGCATGTTGCCAGGTGGGATCAGTCCTTGGAGAGAGAGACATCAAGCTTGGGAGGATGGAGAGACAGTGCAGGAGATGAAGATCCTTGATTAGAAGGATTGATTCAGTCACTGGGGTAATAGGAGCAGGTGTGTCGGAGACAATAAGTTTGGCACAGGATAGAGCAGGATTTAGGACTGTTGTACATAGGGTCACTATGAGTCACAGGAGACTCGATGGCACTTAACAACAAGAATAGGTTGCTCTATGTATTGATAAATTTAGACTTTACTGTGTACTTTTGATTTTTATTCATATTAAAGATTTTAAATCTTATGCATCATGCAAGGCACAATTTCAAACTTTATTGTTATAATATACTGGTTTCAGACACTGTAATATGAAATTTTAGATACTAAAATATCCTGGAAAATAGAAACTTCTTATTATGCTACTAATGTTTTAGTTTCTAGCTTTAAAACATTATAGTTTTAATTTACATTTCATATGTGTACTCATTTAATAACCAACTTTAAATTCAGTAATCACATTTTCCTCTAAGCTTTGATTAGAACAATTATAGTAAATGAAAATAAGAAAGTAATTTCTGGGAAGAGATTCATAAAGAATCCTTTTCGAGTCATAAAACAAGCCCCCTAAAGAGTTTTTTTGGGATGTTTTCCCACTTCCCAGCATTAAGCCCACAAAAATCCCTTCTGTTCTGCTTAAAGTACCAAAATTCAAAATCCTTTCATTTTCTGCTATCCTCTTTGTCTTGGCCTTCCTGGGTATAATGAATCCCGACAGAGGACAGAGGGCTTATCAAACAAAAGGTGCTCAATAAATGCTTTTGAATAAATTTCCAGGCCTCATACCTGGAAGCAGAGAGTTGAACCAACAGCAGAAAGCCCCTCAAATAGAAAAAAAAAAAAAATATCTTGTGAACAGGTAAAAGAAATAGAAAGGAAGCAGATAACGGAATTTTTATGTCTATTCTAATTTTTTTCTTTAGATCTAAACTTTCTTGAACATTGTTTACTTTCAGAATATTTAAAGATAAAAAGCCTCGTTTACATCTCCTTGGAGATAGCCATATCAATTTACATTATAAACTTTTGCTCAATATATACATAGTAACAAATCACATTTTAGGTAATACTTATGATTGCATAAGTCTCTCCCACTGAGATCTTGCATCTTATGCTCTTTAAAAAACCTTTCTGCCATCAAATCAGAACCACTCATAGCTGTCTTTCCATTGGGTTGCCTAGGCTGCAAATCACCTACGAAGTAGTGACAAAACTCATTAAAGTACTGGCGCATGCACACAGTCACTCTAATCTCTGTTTCTTGCTCCCTTTCTTGAACCACCATTGTAGGTGTCATGCCTGTCTGTCTGTTCAAATCTACATGCAGTTCCACAAGAGAGATGTCAGTCTCCTCCCACAGTTTATAGGTTGGGAAAATTGGCTGAAGGATCATCTATACATCAGTTCCAACTTGAAAGCAAGGCTTGGTTTTAATGTTAGAATTGAGAGACAATGTACTTGCAGTTGTATATGTGTGGTTTTGGATTCTTTTGTATTGAAATCCCCCTCTTTTATTGCTGTTAAGTACCATCAGTGTTATTTGCTATTATTGCTGTTAAGTTGTTAAGTGCCATCAATGAACTCTGAACCAGAGTGAGACTTTTTAAAACCCTTTCCCAATCGTGAACCATGATCTCTAGAAAGAGACAAACTGAACAGAGTTTCATTTGTTCATATATTATTATTCTCTCCTCCTCAAATACTTCAAATACCCTTCATATTCAAATTCACAAGAGGAAAAAAGAAAGTGAGTCTTCATTGTTCAGGATGAAATCTTGTTTCAAGTAATAAAAACCCAGTTACTGTGACTTAAAGGAGATGCTATTATTGCTAAGTGCCGTTGAGTCATAATGATCCTATGATCAACAGAGCTGAACCCTGTTACACCTTGTACCATCCTCCCAATCTCTGACATACTTGAGACTACTGCTGCAGTCACACTGTGTCAATCCATCTGTTTGAGAGTACACCTGTCTTTTGCCAGTTGTATGTCCCTCTTCAAGCCAAACCTAATGTCCTTCTCCAAGCCAAGCATAATGTCCCTTTCCAGCCAAGCATAATATCCATTTCCAAGGAGTAGCCTCTCTTAGCAACATGTCCAAAATATGTGAGATGAAGCTTTATCACCTTTGCCTCTAAGGGGCAATGGGGCTACATCTTCTCTAAGACATATTTATTTGTTCTCTGGGCAGTCCATGGAATACTGAGTATACTTCTCCAACCTGATACTCAAAGACATCAGTTCTTCTTCTGTCATCCTTACTCACTGTCTAGTAATCAGATGCATAGCAAGTGAGTAAATAGACCATGACCCAAATCAGGTGTGTCTTAAACCACAAACTCATATCATTGTTCCTCAATAATTTGGAGAGGTCTCTAACTGCAGACTTCTCAGTGTGATATGGTTCCTGACCTCCTTACTGTTGGTACCAAGATGTTGATTTTATGTCCAAGTAAGATTATATGATTGACAGTTTCAATCTTTTCTCCATCATTGTGTTGCCTAAAGATCTGGTCATGAGGATTTTTGTTTTCTTGATGTTTAGATGAAGTCCATATTGAAGGCTGCATTCTTTGACCTTCTTCAGCAAGTGTTTCAAATCCTCCTCACTTTCAACGAACAAGGTTGTGTCATCTGCATAATAGAAATTATTGATGAGGCTTCCTCCAATCCTGATGCCACATTCTTCCTCAACATACAGATTAAATAGGTTTGGAGAAAGGATATACCCCTAACACATATCTCTCTTTATTTTAAACCATGTGATAATCCCTTGCTGTGTTAGCACAACATCCTCTTGGTCTAGGTATAGGTTGCACATGAGCACAATTAAGTGGTCTGGAATTTCAATTCTTATCAACGTTAGTTATAATTGTTTGTGATCCACACAGTCAAATACCTTTGTATATTGAAGAAGAAAAACAAACCCCAAAACCCAAAACACCTTTGCATAGTCAATAAAATACAAATAGATACTCTTCTGGTATTCTTTGCTTTTAGCCAGAATTCATCTGACATTTAATCAGACTTCTGAAAGTGAGGAAAACTTGAAGTACTTGTTGCAGAAGATCAAATAATGCAGCCGTCAGTAGGAATTACATCTCAATGTCAAGAAAACATAGATTCTTACCACTGGATTGAAAGGCAACATCATGATGGATGGAGAAGAGATTGAAACTATCAACTTCATTTTGCTTGAATCCATAATTAACACCCTTGGTATCAGCAGTCAGGAAATAAGGAGACACATAGGAAAATTTGCAGTTAAGGACTTTAAATTATTGAAGAATAATGATGTAAGTTTGAGGATTAAGGTGCATCTGATTCAGGCCATAATCTTTTGAATCACTTTCTATACATCTGAGAGCTGGACAGTGACTAAGGATGGCAGGAGAAGAATTGATGCCTTTGAGCTATGGTGTTGGAGAAGAGCACTGAACATCCCATGGGTGGTCAAGAGAATGAAAAGATATGTCTTGGAGAGGCTGCAGCCAGAATATTCTCTGGAGGGAAGAATGATGAGATGTGAGGAAGGGTGGAGGGTCAGTGAAAGAAAGGAAGACCCTTGACAAGGTGGATTGGTGCGGTGACTGCCACAATGGGCTCTTTTTAATTTTTTTATTAGTATTCTTCACAATGAGCTCTTGTGTGTCAGGAGGTGTGAGGATGGCACAGAATAGAACAGAGTTCAGATCTTTTGTTCATAGGGTGGCTATGAGTCGTGCTCAACTTGATGGCCCACAACAACATCTGACATCAAAAATGATGGCTTCTTCTAAATCCACCTTGAATTTCTGCAGTTCTCTATGTACTATTCTAGATGGGGGTTTTAAAAAAATAATTTTCAGTAATATTTTGCTTTCATATTATTTTAATGATATTGTTTCATAATTTCCACATTCAATTGTTTGGATCACCTTTCTTGGGGGTGGGAAAGAATATGGATCTCTTATAGCCAGTTGGCCAGGCAGCTGTCCTCCAAAATTCCTGGCATAGACTGGTGAAGATGTCCAAGGCTGCATCTGTCATTTGAATATCAATTGGAATCTCATCAATTCCTGGGGTCTTAATTTTTGCCAATGCCTTCATTGCAACTTCAAATTCCTCCTTGGTTATCACTGGATCTTGATCATAGGGTACTTCCTGAAATATTTCAGTGTTGGCCAATTATCTTTGGTACAGTGACACTGTGTATTCTCACCATGTTCTTCTTTGTTTTTTTTTATTTCCATTCATTCATTGCTGCACTTCTCTACCTACCCAGGCCTCACCCCCGCCCCACCTGCCCACCCAGTTCACTCCTCTCTTTTAAAAGTAAAAGAAACACTCCCTCCCTGGTACACAATCCCCCTGTACCCCTCCCACAGTCCCAAGTCCAGATTTTTGCCCATAGCATCTCTAAGTATTACAGCTCAAAACTTGAATTTGTTTGAGAAATGCCACACAAGTTCTTCCCTTTTCCCCACCTCCACTTCTAGGTCTCTGCATATACCATTATCATACTTTATCTTCTTGAGCTGTTCTTTGATCTTCTATTCAGCACTTATACTTCAATATCTCCTCCCTTTGTTTTGGCTTCTCAACACTCTAGTATAATTTTCAAGATCTCTTCTGAAATCCATTTTGGTGTTTTTTTTTTCTTTCTCTGTCCTTCCCCCATATACCCACTCCCTCCCTTCTCCCTTTTTTTCCTCCCTTCTCCCCCCCTTTTTTCGCCTCTCTTTCCTTCCTCTCTCCCTACTCCCTTCCCATTCTGCGTCTTTCTTTACATAGAGCTTCTACCTTATCAGTTCCACATTTAGTGGTTTCTATTCTAAAGTGCATCTCCACTTCCAGGGGAATGGCACTAATCACTAACCACATTACTTACAGGCCATCCGGTAGCTAAGGAAATGAAAGAAAGAGAAAGGGCAGGGAATACACTTGTCTTAAGGAAATTTCCAAGAAGTCTCCATGTTGTTGTTGTTGTCATTGTTTTGTACCATTGAATAGGAACCAATCCATAGCTGACCCTCCAGCAGGTTTTCAGAGGCAATTAATCAAATGGAAGGAGACTGCCCATTCTTCTCCCATGGAGCAGCTGATGGTCTCGAACCTTGTGCCTTTGGGATTGAATGTAACTTTTTGCCACTAGGTCACCAAACTCCACCTACTTTTAGTAACATTTCCTTGGCCCGAACCTAATATCATTAGCTCATTCAGCCACAATGGAACTCAGGAATGTGGAATTTATTTTGTATAATGTGCTTCCAATTAACACATTGAGGTTCTACTTCATGAGGACTGAATGAATAATGGCAGATCCCTAGCAAGCTGCCGGAGCCAACAATGTAATGTTTGAAGTTTTGTTCCTGGAGACTTTTTCCCCTCTTTCTCTCTCTATCACATAGCTCAAACTTTATTCTGATGTTTGCAAACACACTTCTTCAAGGAGAAGAACAATTAGTAAATAACAGCCCCACAGTCACTGTTATAGTTACCAAGAATTTTAATAGCAGGATCTAAGCCAAATTCAAGCCCTCTGCTTGTGTGTTCTCATCTAATTGAGATCATAGTCAGTTTTAATTGAACACAAAATCTCCTGTTTTGTCCTAAGTAGAATAGTGTTTTCATTTTCTAGTAAGTAGATTTTGGACTGAGTCCCAATGGAAGCTATACTTTAGTGAGGGTTGCAATATTATCACATTCTAACAAAAATGTGATAACACTGGATACTTTAGTATTCTTTGAAGAGATATCCACCCTGCAGGTCACAGAATGTGTAATCTAAAAACAAGCGTAAGCAGTAAATATAGCTGTTGTTAATTAGGCGGTTGTTCTCATACTCCATGGAATTTCACAAGTTTCAAAGTGCTGTCTCGGGCAACAAATGGGAATCAGGCAATGCAGGCAAATTGTATTACTCTACTTTACACTCCCTCTGTGCTGCCTACATGAGGCACTTTTTAAAGAAAAGCTCTGTCTGCAGGCATAGGATGAATTCTGCTCAAATGCAATGAGTGTGTACATGTGTTTGTGTGTGAGAGAGAGAAAGTGTGTTGGAATCCTAACTCCTCTCCCTTTGGACATTTGGAATACAATTTTTATATGTTAAACCAATGAAGCTATATCAGTCGGTACATGATGTGCTTTACCCCACTCATTTCTTTGTTATAAAAAGGGCAGATATGACATAGATGTGAGTACATACTGAGGAAGATAGATGCCATATGAAGATTTCCACAGAGCACTGGGTTTACAGAAGCTGAAAGGGAACAGGAACAGGATTTTCCCTCTGGGCCAACACAGAGCCCTCCCCATAACCAATGTCCCGTATTCGGACTTCTAGAAGCTCTGATGTCTTAGATGTAAACTGTGCTGCAATACCAAAGGCAGGCAGTTTGAATCCTCCAGCTAATCCATGGGGAAAAGATGAGCAATTTCGTTTTACGTTATTTACTGCCTCTGAAAACCCACTAGAGGGTCAGCTATGAGTTAGTTCTGACTCAACAGCACATAAACACAAGAAGCAGCCTCCTGAACTGAATTATTAAAGTCTGGGACTCTGGTAGCCTAGTGGCAAGTTGCTGTGCTGCAGTCTGGAAGGAAAGCGGTTTGAGGCTACCAGCTGCTCTGTGGGAGGATGTAAATCTCCTCCCATGCGCTTAACTGCTTCTGACAACCTGCTGGAGGGTCAGGTATGGTCAATTCCAACTCAACAGTATACAACAAACAATTGTAGCTTTGAAGCTTTGAAAGATTCAAAAGAAAGAAGAGAGAAATGTTTCAAAGAGAGGAGCGAACTGGGGGAAGGAGGTAAAGAAAAAAGTGCAACAATAAATGAATGAAAATCCAAAATCTCTGTAAATGTTCATTAAAATTAATAAAAGTTTTTAAAAAGGCAGTGATATGTAAAACTCGTGCAGATTTATCTCTATGATTTATTATTTTACTTATTTCCAAAGTATACAATGATGTCTGCAAACAAAATCATCAATATATCTTGATTCCTGTGCTCACTTTGGCAGCACATGAACCAAAATATATCTTGACTCCAAAAGCCAAATGGAATGACAACAACAAAATGTCCAACCTCAAACTCGCTACCATAAAGTCATTTGAAATTCATAGCTACCCTATAAAACAGACTGTCGTGTTTCTAAGGCTATTAACCTTTATGCAACTTAATTCTCTCGCAAAGTGGCTGATGCTATGAACTGTCAACCTTTGGTGAACAATCACGTGCTTAGCTACTGTACCACTGTTGTTGTGTATCATCAAGTCAGAACTGACCTTTAGCAGACCCTCCAGTGGGTTTTCAGAGACAGTTAATCACACAAAAGGAGATTGCTCGTCCTTCTCCGGTGGAGCAGCTGGTGGATTGGAACTGTGTGCCATTGGTATTACAATGCAATTTCTTACCATTAGGCTATTAGGGCTCTTTATGTCTTGATCGTGAAATTATATTAAAAGACAATTTTGTCTCAACCTATATGCATAATTGAAATTCATTTTCTCATGTTTAAATAATTTAACTTTTTGTTAATGTTTAAATCTTTTTAAAAAATGTTTGAATCTATTGCCCAACAACACCAGATATTCATGTTTTGCTCAACATACAGAAACATATAAGAAATAATGACTACCTGACAAGTTCTGGTATGTTTGCATACTACAGTTTCATAACAACTTTATTGTTTGTTTCCATCAACTATTCCATTGGGATTAAAATATGTAACTTCCCCCCACCCCTGCCCCCAATCTTCTTCCTGGTAGATCGGCTGCTTGAGTAATCATTACATCTCTAAAGGAGTGCTTAAGTATTTAATCTAAATAAAATACTCTAAAAATTTATCTCTCTCAGCATCAATTTCTTCATTTTCCAATTCATATTTCTTCATGGCAACAAAATATCGAATGAAAGTCTCTCCTAGAGCCTGTCTCAGACACTGATCCTCTTCTAATGCTACAAGGGCATCTTCCAGTTTCAAAGGAATTTCAGAGGGTTTTGCATGATAAAGGTCTGTGCTATCATCTTGATCAGCCAAGACACCATCACTGCTTTGAAGACCATCCAAGCCTGCAGCAATAGTAGCAGCCAGCACCAGGTAAGGGTTTGCTGTTGCTGAGCCTAGTTTATTTTCTATCCGGGCACCTTTCTCTCCATGACATTTGATGTTAAAAGCACAGCTGTTATCATTGTATCCCCAAGTTGTGGGCACACTCTCCTTTAGGTCTTTGCTCTCTTTGGAATAGCGCTTTCGGCAACTAACAGCAGGTGCCATCAGGCAGCTGAGAGCTGCAGAATGTTTCAAGAGCCCTGCCAACCATTTTTTCCCAGTGATTGTGAGCTGTTCAACTCCAGAACTGCTGCAGAATACGTTTTGCTTCCCACTGACATCCCAGAGACTATGTGACAAAATTCCTGAATTGCATAATCCTGTCTCAATGAAAAAGCTGGCAATATAATTGTATTTTCTTGCCACTTCTTTGACACCTGATCTTAGAGTAAATGCATTATCTGCTGCACTGATGCCAAATTCTGGCAGAAAACAGATTTCCATTTGACCAGGTCTGGTAGAGGAGGAAAAGCTCTCAACATTGGCTCCGGTCTGATATAAACCATCGATGAGTTCCTGCATAAAGGGCTGGTCATGGTTATTTAGTAAGGGTGAAGCAGGAAAAGATATGGTCTTTGAATCGATAATTTCAGGCACACCAAAAATGCAAAAATCATAGATAAAGGCAGAGAGCAGAGAAAAGCCAGAGTCTTGCAGTTGGCTCAGCTGCCTCTTTGCAATGTACCTTGGAGAAGTCAGCAGAGGCTCACCAGTTACAGTGAATGTATCGCAAATCACTCTTGCAGTTCTGTCAGCCCACGGCAAAACTCTAAATGTTGATAACTCTGGCATCAGAACTATGTCACTATTAAAACATGTTGCTCTTATGTGATTCACTTCATTGTCTTTAGGATTTGGTATCAGTTCAAGATAACCTCTGGGCATGTAAACTCCGTGGGTCACTTTTTCCTAAATCAGAAAAGGAGAGAATAATCTCAGTTTAAAATGAAAAAGCAAGCAAAAGGATCTTTTTCAATCACAAATTAAAAAACAAATATAGCAAACAAACAAAAAAAGAGCTAGCATTTAACATTCATTAATTAACATTACTTTGTATGAGATAAATGTTTACTTGTTTTTTTAAATCAGAACTCCAAAGTTATTTTTATAAGAAACTCTTAATATATTAATGATAAGAGTTAAATGCTCAGAGAGTTGAAAATGCTGGTTAGCCTTTCTTTAAAAAAAAGATATTATAATAAAAATATTTTATGTACTCTTTTATTGTGTATTTGATTGCATAATTAGTATACTTCAGAGACGATGTGTTTTTGGTTATTCCATTGTAATCCCAGTATGAAACAGGCAATCAAAAATGAGGACTCCTTAGCCCTTCTCTGTAAACGGCTGAGGTCAGTTCTATGTCTCCCAGGACAGTTTTCCTATGGAAGAGGAATCATATAGGTAACAGCTGCAGTCCTTTCTTTGTTCACTTTCATAGTTCATTTGGGAATTAACTCCCTTTCTGTCTCAGAGAGACTCAGGAGACTGACTTGTATATGTGGGCCTGAATCTCTAAAGTTACACTTCTTACAAGGTTGTCCTCCTAAGTGGGATCTGAATGTGAGCAAATCTGAGCATTTCATTAAATACGTGGGTAAAGGTGGTCAAGTTTCTTGGACTCAATTTGCCTCAGTTTCCATAAATAGCAAAAGAAAATGTTAGATTAGATGATAGCTAGGGTGCATTCTACCCCTTACCTCTAGGGTTGAATGGATTTAGTCACTTAGTTACCTTTCCTATCTACCTTACCACATAAAAGTAATAGGCTGTGACGTTCAACAGACCCATAAAACAAATTCAAGAAATTATCTAAGAGAACATGGGTACCAAGAAGGGACTAGTCTAGAAAAGGTATTCTACTAGTCCATTCCCCTGACTTTAATAATTTTCCTCTCCAGCATCTCAATTTTCATTTCCAAATATCATATACATAAATTTAAAACATGAAACCTTAAAGCACTTTAGTACAAAACATTTTTAAGCCAAATTTTCACTGTAAGAAATAATAAGGTATTTTCCTACTTGTTAATGTTTTAGTTTTAAATTATGTATGCTAGTTCTGTATATAGCTAAAAAGAGGGGTATTGTGTTTTATTCATAAGATTTCTAAGAGTTCCTGTAATTTAAATCTGTTTATATTCCCTTGATTGTGAACAGCAGATAACAGCTGGGTTCCATTTCACTCACATAGTAGTTCATAAATTTGAATATAGCATAAAGTCATTCTTTACCCCTCAGACTATTTGACATTTCTCTGAATCCTCTTTTCTATCTCTGTAATATTCTTTACTCTTATGGGAATTTTGCTTTTATTTTGTTTGGCTATTTGTGACATTTTAGGGACCTCTGATGGTCTAGTGGTAAGGGGCTGTGCTGCTAACCCAGAGGCACACAGTTCAAATCCTCCAGCTACTCCATGCAATAGAAACAAGGGCAATATACTCCCAAGTGATTAACTGCCTCTGGAAATCCACTGGAGGGTCAGCTGTGAGTCAGCTCCAATTTGACAGAACTCCCAAACAATAATTTTTTAAATGATCAGAATTCAATTTACTCCCTATTAATTGTGACACATATATTTCAACAAACAGATGCTGTCCTAGATGTGCTCACTCACCAAATTGTGCCAAAAAATCTAGAGGACAACCACCTGGCCAACTGACTGGAATAGATCTACATTTGTCCTATTCCAAAGAAAGGTGATCCAACAGAGTGCGGAAATTACCAAACAAAAGCGTTAATATCTCATGCAAGCAAGAGTCTGTTGAGGATTTTCCAAAAACGACTGGAACACTACATCAAAAGAGAACTGACAGATGTTCAGACTGGGTTTAGAAGAGGTCATGGTACTAGGGATATTGAAGCTAATGTTAGATGGATCTTGGCTGAAAGCAGGGAAATGCCTATCTCTGTTTCATTGACTATGCAAAGGTATTTGACCGTGTGGACCACAACAAACTGGCTAATTCTGAGAAGAACGGGAATCCCAGAACACTTGATCATGCTTATGTGAATTTTATACTTGGACCAGGGGGCAGACATCAGGACAGAGCAAGGGACAAAACTGGGAAGTGTGTACGCCAAGGATATGTCCTATCTCCCTACTTTTTCAATCTATATGCAGGACAGATTATCTGGGAGGCTGGATTCTATAAGGAGAAATGTGGTGTCAGGATTGGAGTCATCGACAATCTGCGTTGTGCAGATGACACAACTCTACTTGCTGAAACTGAGGAGGACCTGAAGCACTTGCTGCAGAAGGTCAAGTACTGCTGCCTTCAATATGGATTGAGGCGCAATATCAAGAAAACAGATTCTCACCACTGGGATGATAGGCAGCATCATGATGGATGGTGAGGAGATTGAGATTATTAACAGCTTTAGTTTTCTTGATTCCCTAGTCAGCACTCTTGACACCAGCATCCAGGAAATTAAAAGAAGAATTGTGTTGGGATAGCCTGTTGTCAGAGTTCTCGCCAAAGAGCTGAAGAGCAATAATGTCAGTCTGTAGACTACAGTGCACCTGATACAGGCCACTGTCTTTGCAATCACTTGCTATTTTTCAGAGAGCTGGACAATGACTAGGGATGATAGAAGGAGAGTTGATGCCTTTGAGCTGTGGTGTTGGAGAAGGGTATTGAATATACCATGGACTACTAAAAGAATCAACAGGTTCATCCTGGAGAGGATGAAACCAGGCTGCACTTTAGAGGCAACGATTCTGAAGCTTCATCTGACATACTTTGGACATGTTGCAAGGAAGAAATAGTCCTTGGAGAGGGAAATCATGCTTGGGAAGGTAAAGGGACAGCACAAAAGAGGAAGACCCTTGATGAGATGGGTTAATTCAGTGACTAGAGTAATGGGGGTAGATGTGTCAAAGACAATAAGATTGGCACAGGATAGAGCAGGGTTTAGGGCTGTTGTACATAGGGTCACTATCACACATATTCTTGATAGTAAACTATTACCTGGCCAAAGCACTGGAATAACTTTAAACTCCAATATAGACTCAGTAAAAATTCTGATAGAATAGCTCAAGTCTCTGTGAAAAAGAAATCTGGGCCATTCTAAAGATGATGTTTTGAAATAACTCAAGGTGGCCAGAAACTACACTGCCAACCCAAATGCACATGGTTTAAATCCACCAGCTGTTTGGTAGGAGAAGGATGGGCTGTCTCTTTCCTTGGGATTTATTGCCTCTGAAAATTCACTGGTGGGTCAGTGATGAGTCAGTTCCAACTCAATGTTCCATAGCCACAACATACTCAACTTATTGCCATCTAACTGGGTTGCTCTTATAGTCAACCCTCCATTGGGTTTCTGACACTGTGAATCACAAGGAGGGGGAGAGAACAGTATCCTTCTTTCTCTCTCAGAGCATGTGGTGGATTCAAACTGCCAGTAAGCAGTGCAGCTCCCTAAGGGCGAGGCCCTCAGAGCTCCCTATATTGCCTGTTGGACCTATGCCTGACCTTTCAGTGGATTTTTAGCTGCAGTATATCAAAGGGGAGGAGATTGCCAAACATTTCCTTGGAGAGTAACTGGTGGACTGAAAGCTGCATCTTTGGGTTGGCAGCACAGTTCCTTACTACCAAGTCACCAGAGCTCCCTTATACTGCTATAATATTAGTGATATATTTAGGGAACTCTGGTGGACTAGTGGCCAGAAGCTGCACTGCAATCCCAGAGGTACACAGTTCGAATCCACCAAATGCTTTGCTGGAGAAGGAGGGGCAATCTCCTCCTATGCCAGTCAGATCTGATTTCACGGTACACATACAAAAGAAAATATTTTTTTTTACAAGTAGTGATATATTTTCTTTTATATAGCCCCTAGATGAAAACAACCTACTTTATCTATAAATAATTTATATAAAATCAGTCCTTTGATAGAACAGAGATGTAAAAGTTGGTTGTCAGTTTGGACAAGTGAACATAATTGAGGCATTCAGCACAGTATAAGGCATATCATGTTGTTATAAGCTGTTGAGTCGACTATGATTCATAGAGACCCTATGAACATTGGCTCTGAGTCTTCCTCTATCCTGAGCGAACCTCACTGTCTCTGACACACCTGCCCCACTGCAACAGTCACTGTGTTAATGCCTCTCATCCAAGGTCTTCTTCTCCTGTACTGAACTTCTACACTTTCAAGCATAATTCTCTTCTCCAGGGACTAGCCTTTCCTGACAACATGCTCAAAGTATGTAAGATGGAGCTTCAAGATCCTTAGCCAAGGAGCAACCTGGATTCACCCTTTCCAGGACAGACCTGTTTATTCTCTTTGAAGCCCATGATATGTTCAATACTCTTTTTCATATTTGGCAGGGGTGGCTGGGGAGGGGAAGAAGGGGGCAGCCGAAATTCTCTCCATATGTCAATTTGTGTCTCAATCCTCAGTAAATGTATGGTGCATATTAAGATGATTTTGTAAAGGAGGTTCAACTGAAGATTAGTATTTAACTATACAGGTTTTTTATACTGGTAACCTGTTGCAGTCAAGAAGTTTACGACTTATACTGAACTTGCAGGGCAGAGTAGAACTGCTTGAAAGGATCCCTGATACTATAAATCTTTTTTAAAGTATTTTCTTTTTGAACTTTTTTATTCTATTGTTATTGAGAATATACACAGCAAAACATGCACTTATTTTAAAGATTGTATGTATGTCTGTAATTTGTATTACAATGAAATGTGCAAGGACTTGGAGTCAGAAAATCAAAAGGGCCGAACTCGCTCAGCATATCTTAAGCTCGAGGAACTGAAGAACAAATTCAAACCTCCAGTTTCTATAAACAAGGATGCTTTCGACAGAATGTTAAATGATCCAGGAAGTATTAAAAGAAGAGGGAAGGAGTATACTGAGTCACTGTATCGAAAGGAATTGG
>NW_006400200.1:265185-301071 GCF_000299155.1 Elephantulus edwardii | reverse complement strand
ATGCTTGGTAGGGTGGAGGGACAGCCCAGGAGAGGAAGGCTCTCTATGAGGTGGATTGATTCAGTGACTGGGATAATTGGAATGGGAGTGTCAGAGACGGTGCGATTGGCACAGGACTGAGCAGAGTTTAGGGTTGTTGTACATAGGGTCTCTATGAGTCGCAGGTGACTCAACGGCACACCACAACAACAACAACAACATGTATGTTTGATGCTGATTACTTTCTTTAAACTGTGTAACCATTCTCATCCTGTTTTCTGAGTTATTCTCCCGACTTAACATAAATTCACTGGATCCTAAGTTTCCCGTCAGATCTTTCAAATGACAGTTGTCATCTTGATTTCATCTACCTAAGACTTAAAAGAGCATAATTCTAAGAAAAACTTTTTTTCACTAGTTATTCTTAGCAATTGTTGTATTTAAGAAAAAATAAAACAAACATGTATTTAAAGATTATCTCAGGATAACAGCTTCAGAATTTCCTTCATTCTTCATGGCTCCAGGATGTCTGGAGTCCATGAAAATTTGAAATTCTGTTCCAAGTATTCCACCCATTTCATTGAGATATTTAAATAGAATCTTTGATCAGAGCATTAAGTTATGCTTGTTGGGTACCATCCTGTTCTTCAAGTCTCCTGGCAAAGAAAGCAGTTGTTCATTGAGTCAATTAGTCACACATTCTATATTTCCTCCTCTTCTACTCTCTTTCTTCCTTTGTAGTTCCAGACAAATAGAAACAATTGTTATGACTTAGAGGGCTGCCTCCAAGCTTTGCAAGACTCTAAGTAATAACTATTGAACTAAAAAGTAGGACAAAAGTATTAAGTATGTTGTTGTTGTTGTTATGTGCCATCGAGTTGCTTGCGACTCATAGTGATCCTGTGTACAAGAGCCCTAAACACTGCTCTATCCTGTGCCAACCTCACTGTCTCAAACACTCTTTCATTTCCACCACTCCACTCACGAATCGATCCATCTCATCGAAGGTCTTCCTCTCCTGCACTGCCCCGCCACTCTCCCAAACTCTCCCAAACATGATGTCCCTCTCCAAGGACTGGTCTCTCAAGGACTTGCAACGTGCTCAAAGTATGTCAGACAAAGCTTTAGAATCCTTGACTCCCAGGAGCATTCTGGCTTCACCCTCTCCAAGGCAAACCTGTTTGTTCTCCTAGCAGTCCTTGGTATATTCAAAACTCTTCTCCAGCACCACAGTTCAAAGGCATCAATTCTCTTTCTATCATCCCTATTCACTATCCAATTCTCCAAAGCATAGTTCGTAACTGCAAAGACTATAGCCTGGATCAGGTGTACCTTAATCTCCAGCCTGACGTCCTTGCTCTCCAGTACTCTAGAGAGGTCCCTCACAGTTGACTTTCCCAATGCAATTCATCTCTTTATTTCCTGGCTGCTGTTACTAAGAGTGTTGACTGTGGACCCAAGTAAACTAAAACTGTCAACTATCTCAATCTCTTCACCATCCATACTGATGCTGCCAATAGGCCCAGTGGTGAGAATCTTTGTTTTCTTTATGTTGAGCTTCAATCGATATTGAAGTCTGCAGTCCTTGACATTCTGCAGCAAGCGCTCCAAGTCCTCCTCAGTTTCAGCAAACAGGGTTGTGTCATCTGCATAATGCAAGTTGTTGATGATTCTTCCACCAATTCTGACCCCACATTCCTCCTCGTACAGCCCCGCATTTTGGATGATCTGTTCTGCATACAGATGGAAAAGGTATGGAGACAAAATATATCCCTGACTGACCCCTTTCTTGATTTTGAACCATGTAGTGTCTCCTTGCTCTATTCTGATGACTGCCTCTTGGTCCAAGTCCAGGTTTTGCATTAGCACAATCAAATGTTCTGGGATTCCCATTCTTCTCAGAGTCAGCCATAGCTTGTTGTGATCCACACAGTCAAAAGCCTTGCTATTATATCAATTAACTAATTAATATATATCTTGTGAAACCAGGACCTTAAAACTCTAAACCAAGAAGCAAAGTCCCATGAAGGTTTTGCTTATGCATAAACAAGGGCTATAAACCAATATACACCTTTCACCCAATAAGTAATGGGGGCTAGGGGTGAACTGTTAGTCTTTCACTTAGTCACTGAAAATTTTAACCACTGCCATCAAGGTCCCTTGTTATACTATTATGAAATAACAGTATTTGTATTGATAAAACCTAACTAAATGGCACAGAGTTTTATATTGAAGTCTCTAGTAAACACCTAAAATCCTCATTTATTTTGTTATTAATTGAAAGATATTTTTGTGAATTACATTTTTCACATATTCATCGCAAAATATAAAATTTTGTCATAAAAAATAAGCTAACATTTTCCCTGGATAGATGGAGAGAAAACAATATCTGTAAACAAATACACATAATTTCCTAAGCTAAACTTAAATGTATTATAATTCTTTCAAAGTATTGTTAAGATGCCCAGGTATAACTAAAATAAAGCTAATGGGTAAAAAACCATATGTTTATATTATTGTGATTTATGTTGTTGTTGTTGTTGTTGTTATGTGCCGTCGAATCACCTGCGACTCACAGCGACCCTATGTACAACATCCTTAAACTCTGCTATATCCTGTGCCAATCTCACTGCCTCTGACACACCCATCCCGATTACCCCAGTCACTGAATCAATCCACCTCATAGAGGGTCTTCCCCTTCTGCACCGTCCCTCCACCTTCCCAAGCATGATGTCCCTCTCTAAGGACCTCTCTCCCTCCTTAAAACATGTCCAAAGTATGTCAAATGAAGCCTCAGAATCCTTGTCTCCTGGTTTTGCCCTCTCCAGGATGAATCTGTTTGTTTTCTTGGCAGTCCATGGTACATTCCCTACTCTTCTCCAGCACCACTGCTCAATGGCATCAATTCTCCTTCTATCATCCTTAGTCATTGTCCAACTCTCTGATGCATAACAAGTGATTGCAAAGACCATGGCCTGTATCAGGCGCACCTTAGTCTCCAGAGTGACACCGTTGCTCTTCAGTACTTTGGAGAGGTCCCTAACAGCAGACTTTCCCATCGCAATACGTTTTTTGATTTCCTGGCTACTGGTGCCAAGAGTGTTGACTGTGGAGCCAAGCTGACTAAAGTTGTTAACAATCTCCATCTCCTTACCGTCCATCCTGATGCTGCTAATTGGTCCAGTGGTGAGAATCTTTGTCTTCTTAAATTATAAAATGCTTAATATTGTTATTTAGTACTGACTGGTATTCCTTTATTTAAATGTTGATAGGATTTAAGAAATAACAAATCAGTCATTATATGACATAAACTTAAAAATTTAATCTTACCTAGAAATACACTATTTCTCAATATTATAATTTTCAAGAATGTAATATTATTCATTAAGTTATGCAATAACAATAGAGTCTTTTCTTATCAGAACTAGTAGCTGAAAGAGATATGCTTTTATCTAGGAATTTTTTTTCTATTTAATTTTTTTTCCTTTTTATATTTGCTCTTGGGTCTTCTCTTGCAATTTTCTCATGTCAAATAAAATATAATCTTCATAATTGCAGTAAGGAGGAAAAGATAATTCTGTGGAGGGAAATCATTCAAGGCAGAAGGACTGAAATTACCAGTCTTAATTAGTTTTGTATTTCTATTGGGTAAAGGAATTGCTGTTTGGGAGCTGAGAGTATATGTTCAGCTCCTCAGGGAGCAATAATGCATTTGGCATGGGACAAGGAAAGAAGTAAAATAAATTATTGGTTTTCAGCTTGAATTGCTATATAGATTACAAGAAAATAAGAAAGAGTAATAAGGACTATTTGCTTGCTAATGATCATGAAATTACATTCAATCATAATTGTACGTGTAAAACTCACTTGGAAAAAGTGAGCTGGGATACTCCTAGACCTGGACACGCCATGGAGGTCTGATGCTTCAAAACGCACAAACTGGAGGTGATTTCTTGTCATCTCTTGCTTAATGTGCTTCATTCTAGAGGAGAGTGGAGGTAGGGTGGAAAATTGAGTGTTGTCCCTTGTGTGATCTGTAAAATAAAGAATGATTCTACGTCACTGGATCTTGCTGACTTGAAAAGCCAGAGAGGTTAGGGTAATGGGGAACAGTTGCTATCAATAGATTCAGCTTCATAGTGACCCCATTTGTATCAGAGGAAAAGGATAATTTGTAGAGCATTTAATGGCTTATTTTTCAGAAGTAGGTCACTGGGCCTATCTTTCTTTCCCAGGATCTCTGAGTAGACTCAAACCAGCAACCTTTAAGCTAGTGGCCAAGCGCGTGTACATTTTGACACTATGGGACTCCTAAAAAACAAAAACAAAAAAAACGGAACTCCTAAAAAACAAAAACAAAACAAAACAAAAAATGGAGGCAGTGAATTAGACATCATGGTTACTAATAAAAGCATCACATAGTCATTATGTCATTAACTTAGAGTTGGAGATTTTAACCATTCTTACATTTCTTTTACCTTTTATCCAAGAACTTAGTCAGTAAACAGCCTAAGAAATTATTACTTATGTTAGCTGGCAGTTAACACTGTTTGTTAGTGTTATGAGTATCTTAACAGTGATTATAATATTATGTGTGAAGACTTAAAGTTTTCTTATGGAAATTAAAATATATTGTAACTGAACAGCACTGACACTGAATAAATCCCTACATAGATTACTATAGCTGAAAAGGGGCCTTGGTCCTGAAATGCAGAATAGATCAGACTGAAGGTCAGTGGTTCAAATTCACCAGCCACTCAGTGGGAGATGGGTGGGAAGTTTCCTCACATAAAAATATACAGCTTTGGAAAGACAATAGAGTAGAAATTGATTCCTCTAAGTTTTATAATTGAAAAGACTTTTAGTTTATTTAATTGACTGGCAATGCCATAATTAAAAGTTCACATATTGAAGATAAATCTATTTTCTCATCTTTACTTATTTCCTGTGGGTTTTCTCTTATTATTATTTTTTATCAAAACGGACTTATTTCTTTCTAATGGTACCTGAATCTAAGATATCTGTATCAGTCAAATTTTAAATTAGTTTATAAAAGCAAGCAACAATGTTTTCAAGAACCAGAATGAGAGAAATAAAAAATCTAGACTACATATTCAAACATCAAATTGGAAAGAAAATGTTTTCAAGAAATAATGAAAAATATTCTAAAACTTTAGAGATAGAAAAGATCTTGGAGAAAAGTCATCTATTTTAACCAAATTATTAACTCGAGTCTCACACAAACAATGAAGAATTCTATGCCATACTTTCAGCCTATTGTCAGAAACTAATATAGACCTCTGCACTCCTGGCTAGAGGCTTATTACTATAAAATGAATGAATATTTCTAAAACATATGTAAGAATTTTATACAAAGTACAATTATTTAAGGGTTAAGTGTCTAAACTCTTAGGAAAGGCACCAAATTAGGTGGTTCAGCTCAAATACTAGAACCCATTGACCTCTCTTTCAGTCCAGAGTTGCCCCTGCAAATGTGTTATCCAGTCAAGCCTCAGCTTTCCCGTCAACATAATATTATCTGAAATACAGGATTGTTATTAGGATCAAGCAAGTTGGTTAACAATGTGAGGCAGGCAGTCAACACAGTTTGAATACTACTTAAACGCATAAAGTGAACACAATTACACTAGTCCTAGTAATTGGTAATGTGTTAATGTCTGTATCTGAATATTCATCAGTCATATCACTCTGATGCTGAGAAGCTCTAATTTTTAAATTATATCTAAGTATCCTTTTCCAGGATATAATAAAGCTTTTAAAATTAGCATAAAGATTGACAGTCAAAAACATAGATTAATTAGATTTTAAACACTTGAAACATGAAGAAAACAAATTACTAGTTCCACCTATCCAAATATTGGAGATAATGTCCTGCCGTTGATACATTCGGCTACCCTCAGGGTCCCGAGGCTTTATAGCAACAATTAAACTGTAGCAATTATAATGATTCATACTAAATTAGCACTTGCTGTATTTCCAACTGAAGATGAATGAAAAACAAAACCAAATCCACAACTATGAAGTACATCCTTATAGCAACTTTTTATAGGAGAGAACAGAACTAACTCACAGGGTTCCCAAAGCTGTCAATCATTATGGAAGCAGACTGCCTCATCTTTCTACTGGGGAGCAGCTTGTGGGTGTGAGCTGATGACCTTGGGTCTGAGAGCTTTAACTACTACACAGCCAGAACTCTCCTTTCAAAGTGAGTAAATTAACTGCCAACAAACTTAATCTGACTCATGGGGTTGCTGAGCTGTAAATCTCAACTAGAGGAGGCTGCTCATTTTTCTTCCATGGAGTAGCTCATAGACTTGAGTAGCTAAAAACCTAAAATATTTTGTTTAACATTTTGGAATGTTAACATTGGAATCGTATTTTGGAACATGCTGTGCACTGCTCTGTTGTTGTTATTGTTGTTGTGTACTGTAGAGTTAGAACTGACCCAGAGCTGACCCTCTGGTGGGTTTTCAGAGGCAGTTACAGCATGGGAAGAGATTGTCCATCTTTCTCCCACAGAGTGGCTGATGGTCTCAAACCGTATGTCTTTGGGATTGCAGTGCAGTTTCTCACTAGTAGGCCACACAGCCCTACTAGAACATCTTACTCAAGACAAATGTTGTTATGTGCCATTGAATTGAGTATAACTTAAAGCAACCCTATGAACAACAGATCTGAACTCTGTCTTCTCTTGTACTGTCCTCATTATCTCTGATATATTTGAGCCCTTTCCTGGTGTCACTGTGTCAATGAATGTCGTTGAGGGTCTTTCTTCCACTGACCCTCCACCTTCTCAAGAATGATTTCCCTTTCTAAGGAAAGCCTTTCCTAACATGTCCAAAGCATGTGACAAAGCTTCACCATGCTTGCCTCTTGTTGTACTTTCTCCAAGATGTATTTATTTGTCCTCTTTCCAGTCCATGGAATATTCTCCTGGAATAGTCAGTACTCTTCTCCAGCACCAAACCTCAAAGGCAAAAATTCTTTGTCATCCATATTCATTGTCCGACTCTCAGAGGAATAGCAATTGATTGAATCAGGCATAGTCTGACCTCATTGCACCTTATGCACCTTACCACTTTGTAGAGGTCTCTAACAGCTGAATTTCTCATTGCAACATGTCTACTGCTACTGGCAAGGGTGTTGAATGTGAAAATGGATTTTAAAATATTATCCTTTTCAGATAATCAATACTGTAAACACACTAAGCAATTATATCTAAGCTATACACGTATTAGGAACATGAAAAATGCAAGCATCTTATTGATTATGCAATAAGAGGATGATAGGTAATATTAGTAATTCTTTTGCTTATCTGCATTTTCTAAATCACCTGTAATAAATATTTAATATTTAGTATAGTAAAAATATCCATCCACATCCATCCTCTGGAGATTTTTCTTTTTTCATTATTATACACTATTTACACAGGACAGATATCTAGGAAGCAGTCAGTAAAAGCCCCATATATAAACCATAATGAATGGGAACGATCATATGAAACACGGTATGGATGAAGGATAGTAAGCAAATCAATATAAAATAAAAATTGTAAAGAAAAAGTCCTATGATCTCAGGGCTTATATTCTATTGAATAGATGAATGAAAGATGGTAAGCATGGAATCAAATACAGGGATGTGTTCATTTCACATGGCAGGCAGTGCCGAAAAAAAGAAAAGATCATCACCTGGATTATTCTATGAAATCTGGCATTGCAATCCCCGATTTACTTTCAAATCACCACATTACACTATGATCAGTGAATCCATCATTCTAGTTTCATTTTCTTCAGAGTCCTTATCTCCACTTCCCATGTTGTATAAGTGCATGCTTTCTGTCTGCCACCCCTCAGCTGGGCTCAGCTTCAGCAGAGCAGGGGCTTAACTTTACTTGTAGCAGTATCCCCGGTACCTGTAGCACTGCAGGTGTATCATGTGGTGATGTACCATCAGGTTCACTATGACTGGTAGGATCCTATGAATAATCTTGCCCTATCCTGTGCCATCTTCACAATCTCTGACATGTTCCAGTGCATTTTACAGTGACAGTACCAATCCTTCTGGTTGAGAGTCTGCTACTCTTTCTCTGACCCTTCATCTCTCCCAGCACGATACTCTCACTCCTGACAGTATGATCTAAGTAAGTGAGATGATGTTTCACCATTCTTGCCTCCAAAGAGCACTCTGATTGTAATTTCTCCATGACAGATGTTTTGGTTGTTCTTTTAGCACACCACAGGATATTAAGTACTCTTATCCAACACCACAACTTAAAAAATTAATTCTTCTTTTGTCATTCTTACTGTTTAATGTTCAGATATACAAGAAGCAATTGAAATAGCCACCCAATAAAAAGTGTGTGAATGACTGAATACATCCTGTATGATTTGACTTTCTCTGACATACAAGGCCCAAACCCACTGCCATTAATTTTATTCCAATTAACAAGTATAATCAAATATTGGCATCAGATATTTTGGTACATAGCTGTGTCAATATTTCATTTGAAAATATGATTCTTTCGCTAAATGTGAGAACCCTATCTAATCTAATTTCATTTTTGACATGCCAACTAATCTTGCTGCATCATTGTCTGAATTTCTTTTCTTCAAATAAATCATACTTGTTAGTTACAATTAAACCTTATGGTCAGCCCGTCCCAGTTGCACATGATAAATAGCAGACAGATAATTGCCAGTTCAGGGGCTCATTTGTTTTTCTTACGGTGCGGTTCCTGAGAGATGCTCTGCTTTCCAATCCCCTCAGATGACTTATAAACTAAAACAATGTGCTCTTACAAAGAAAGTTTTACTACACTGATGCTTAGGGGTAAAAACAGACTTAAAACTTCATAGTGACTAAAAAAACCTGGGGAAATGTCCATGTTAAGTGACAATGAGAAAATGTTTTAGTTACAGAGAACAAGCCACGGTTATATATAAAAAGCAGATTTAAGTAGGCAATTGGGCTTTCAGAACTAAGAGTTTGAAAAGGGAAACATGCAATTGACACTCCACCATGTAATTCACACGGTGTAATTCAGCTTATCACACACCTGGAAGGGTCCCACACACTCCTTTCCAGGGAGCTTGAGTAGGCTTCTGGGAGGAATTGCTGTTGGTGGATGTGACTCCCCAACCCCACTCTCTGGCCACATCAAGTTAGTCTAAGCAGTGTTAAAAAGCCCAGGTGGCAAAATAACCATGTTCAATTATTTCCCACTCACGAGGCCACCAAAGCTCCCTATTTGAGATTAGAGTTGAAATGATATGCTCAAATCAAATTGTCAGACAATGCTGTTGTGATTAATAGGCTTTTTATTGGTTAATTTTCTCAAGCAGATAGTCAAGCCTTTCCCTATTCTGTCTTATCTGAATGAAACCCTTCCATCATAATACCTTGCTGGTATTATGGCAACCTAGTGGTGGTTTAGGGCTCATAAAGAACTCATTTCACTATTGAGTAACAGAGAAAATGTATGAACTAACCAAGCTGATTCAGTAATTAAATGTTCAATAGTAGATTGATATTTAGCAACCAGTATCGAAACTACCCTTGGATGGGACATCTATCCTCTAGGTGACAAATTGACAATTTTTTTTTCTATGTTGTGTTGTTGAGTTGACTCCTATGTATAACAGCTCTGAACTCTGCTCTATCCTGAGCCAATTGCATCATCTCTGACACATCTACCCCCATTATCCCAGTCATAGAATCAATCCATCTCATTCAGGATCTTCCTTTCTCACACTATCCTTCCACCCACCCAAGCATGATGACCCTCTCTAAGGACTGGTCCCTCTTTGCAACATGGCCAAAATAGGTCAGATGGAGCTTCAAAATCCTTGGCAACAAGGAGCCATGTGGTTTCACCCTCTCCAGAACAAGCCCGTTTGTTCTCTTAGCAGTACATTGTACATTCAATACACCGCTACTCAAAGGCATTGATTCGTCTTCTATTATCCTTAGTTATTGCACCGTTTTCTCATGCATAGCAAGTAATTGCAAAGACCTTGGCCTATATCAGGTGCACCTTAGTCTCTAGACTGATATCATTGCTCTTCCATACTCTGGAGAGGTCCTACCTTATGAACTAGATGGTCTCTGTCACAACTTCTCAACTCTACCATTGTAGCATGAAAGTAGACATAGACAATAAAAAATATACATTCCCAAATATAGTTCAGCAGATCTAGATTTGGTCCATGGGCTGTAGTTTGCCAATCCCTGTGTTTGTTTCTCACAATAGCATCACTCCCTGTTTTCTTATACCCAGGCCATCTCACTCATTATATTATCTTCTTGGCCTCTATGGAATCAAATGAAGTCCACTGATACTGAGTTGGCTCTGATTTACTGCAACTCTATAGACAGAACACAGAGAGTATTGCTGGATTAGTGTTTAAGGAGCTATGCTTCCAACTCAAAGGCAGATGGTTCAAATCCCATGTTATTTGCAACCTCTGAAAAAGTAGTCAATGATCAGCTCTGACTTGGTTCTGATTCAAAGCTATATGCTAGCAATATAGACAGAGCGGAACTGCCCCATAGGGTTTCCATGGCTGTAAATTTTAGGGATGTACACTGCCACACCTTTCCCCCATCGAGTGGCACATGGGTCAACAGCATAGAACTTTAGCCACTGCACTACCAACCCACCTCTCCTAATCCCCCCATAAAAACCAAAACAAAACACTGTCATCAAGATCAAGTTGACTCTAAAAAACAATATATTTTTTTTCTATTAAGATCAAGTTATACCAAACACAAGCCATGCATTTTCAATCACCTTACATCCATTGGAAAGAGCTGAACACTAGATTAGGAATTATTTATGCATTTGAGTTATGATACTGTGAAAAATATTGACTATACCAAACACTGGGAGCACTGGTGGCCAAGTGGCAAGAAGCTGTGCTGCAATCCTGAAGGCACACAATTTGAATCCACCAGCTCCACCATGGGAGAAGGATGGGCAATCTCCCACGCAATCTTCTGCCTCTGAAAACTCACTGAAGGGTCAGCTATGGATTGGTGCTGACTCAAAGGAACACAACAACAACAACAAGATGCCATACACTGCCAGAAGATTGATTAGATCTGCCTTGAAGTGCAGCCAGACCCTTTGAAGTAGGGATAGTGAGACTACATCTTGTGTACTTTGGATGTATTATCAGGTCGAACCGGTCACGCAGAAGGACATCTTGGTGGTAAAGTTTAAGGTAAGTAAAAGGAGAGGAAGATCCTCAAAAAGATGGATTGAAATGGAGGCCATAACAGTAGTCTCAAACGCAGCAATAACTGTGAGGATGATACAGGACCAAGTAGTGTTTCATTAACTGAATTCAAGGAGCTTAACTTATTCAAGAATACCTAACAACAAGAAGAGCTGACAGCTTGCTGTACTTCAACAGATAAGCAGTTCATTGTCTTTGCTTATTTTCTCATCATAATCCCTGTCAAAATGAAATTTTTGGTTTTCTTAGAATCTTTCCTGGAGTTCAAGTTGCAATGCAATGTTTGTACTAATTGTAATAAAGAATTGCCTTAAGTGGGGTGGGGGTGGGGTAGGGGGGAGTGGGGTGTAGAGGGGGAGATCAAGTTAATTCTAACTCATAGTGAATGACCTTGTAGGACTGATAAGAATTTCCCAAAGCAATACATTCTTTAGGGAAGCTGACTGCCAACTACATCTTTCTCCCATGGGATTGAATTACCAACATTTTGGTGGTTGTTTTTATGTTCTGTTATTGAGTCTGAACCAACTCACAACTGACCCTCCAGTGGGCTTCCAGAGAGTGAAAACTACACAGTAAGAGGTTATATACATCATTACCTGACAGATGACCTGGTGAATTTGAACTATGTGCATTTGGATGCAACTCCTTATCATGACTACCAGATCTGTTGTTATGTGCCTTCCAGCTGACTACAACCTATAAGAATCCCTATAAACAATGGCTCTGAACCATACTGTATCCAGAGCCAACCAGATCCAGCAGTCAAATTATTTAACTACTGTGCCTTCAGGGCTCCTCTCCCTAATCCCAGAAACCTGTTAATATGGTAAATTACATGCCCAAAGGGACTTTCCAAATGTAATTAAGGTTTTGAAATTCAAACGAATTAAAGGAAATTGTGCAGGTGAGCCTTAAAAGCAGAAAATTCACCCTTCTTGGAGGCAGAAGAAGGAGCCCACTTGGCAAAGCAGGTTATGTCTTGAGGTCTAACCAAAAGGCCACCCCTTGGGAGAAAGGTGTAGCAGCCTGTTCCCATTAAGATTGCAGCCTTCAAAACTCAGATGTAATTCAAAGGCAATGGGGTTTAGTTTTGTGTTGTTTTGTTTTGTTTTGTTATAAGCAGGAATGAAATACAGCAGAAGAATTCAGGAAGATTCCAAATTTGAGAAAGATCCCAGCCTTTCTGGCTCTGACATAAAGTCCTGAAGAGAACCATCTGGAAGTTAAAGGTAACTTTAGTTGACAAAGAACAGGGAAATAGGAATCGAAATCTTACAAGCAAAGGAGCCAGTTTGGAAGCTGATTGCCACCTGGAGTCTCCAGATAAGAGCCCTGCCAGCCAATATTTTTTTTTAGCTGTGTTAAACCTCAAGCAGAGAAACCAGCCACATCAACCTGGACTTCTGACATACAGAGCTTTGAAATCATAAGCGTGTATTGTTTTAAGCACTAAATGTTTGGTATTTGTTGAAGCAGCCACAGGAAACTGATAAAAATGGAGCCCTAACAGCATTTGCTTCCCACCTTCTACTTACTTTATATTATTGTGTTCTGTTGAGTCAATTCTGACTCATAGTAACATTATAGGACAGAATAGAATGCTTCATAGGGTTTTCTAGGCTGTACACCTTTATGGGTGCCAATCTGTTCTGTTTCTCTCAAGGTGATAGTTTTAGAACTGCCATCTATCTGGTTAGTAGTCAAGCTCTTAACCACTTAATATCGCCAGGGTTCTTTGATCATTGCTACATATCTATCTGTCCAAAACATGTTTGTTCTGCTCTTTCATTGTGGAGTTTATAAACCAATAATTGTCTAACTAGCTTCCACTCTTTATCAAAGAAAATTATCACTACCAACAATCCAAGAACTTAAAATAACACTAATTTCATTTTTAGAAAAGACATGGGGAACTACACTCTTCAACCTCTGTTTTCCAGATGAACAGCCTAATGGGTAAAGAATTATGGACACTTTGTAAATAATAGATAAAAGGATTCTTTTAAGTATTGTGACTCCCAGCTCAGCATTTCTCACTTTATTATCTCTTGATAAGCAATTTTTGTTTAATGACTAGAACCAAACACCAGTCAAATTCCTTACCATCTTTACCAGGATGGCTAGAATTCAGGTTAAATTCACTGTCAGGAGGGCTGACTGTTGTTTTAAGAAGTGATGGTTTTATCACTATAATCTGCTCCTTGGAATTTCTGTCATCATGAGGCTGATCAGACTCAGCAGAGCCAGGTCCCTGGGCTGATTTGCTTGCATTTCCCAGTTTGTTACACATCATTTGTTTGCTTATTCTCTCTGTAGTAAGGAAGAGAAAAGAATTGTTAACGCCGGTTACCATTGTCTCAACAGTCTTTTATCATGATATACAAAACAATACTCCAGAAAAAGTGAATGGGAGTGGTCTACATTGCTGCTGTTGTTGTTATGTACCATCAAGTTGTCTGGGACTCATAAAAAGCCTATGTACATTAACTCTTAACCCTCCCTATCCTGAGCCAATCTCATCATCTCCAACAGACCTAATCCCATTTCTCCAGAAATTGAGATAGATTGAGACAGTCTACTTTTACCTGTGGTATTATCCACAGAGAATTTACAATGGGCAAGTTTACTACCCTAAGAAGCTGCCCTATAGTCACACAGGCACACAAATTGAATCCACCAACAGTTCTAAAAGAGGATGGACAATATCCTCCCATGCAATTTGCTCTGAAATTATGCCAGAGGGTCAGCTGTGAGGTCAGTTCTAACTTGATGGCACAAAACAACAATCTCAATATACCAGCATTTTTAAGATTGACTCCATTGTCCAAATGAACACCTAGTTTTAGCACTGTCTCTCTATCTACTGGAATCTAGTTAAAACTCCATAAAGCAGTGGGGAGACTTGTTCCTCACCTTTATGATCCTCTTTCAAAGTTTCAGTAAAGATCTTGAAATAGTAAACTAGAGATCATAGTCGGAATAATCCTCAACCCCTCCTGGCATTCTGCTATTTAGTCTAGAACAATATACAGTGCTAACTTCTGTTTGCCGACCTTAGCAGATGATAAAATTCAGGTTTCTATAGAAACTAGGACCAATAGCAAATCAGCCCAAGCCAATTAGACTGTCAAAGCATGCTCAAAAACTTTGCTTGTTAGAAGACACATGCTGAGCTGAGATTTAAACTCAGGTACTTGACCCATTGGACATGCACCCAATTATCATAAATTCTCCTCTTTGGGTCATATCTAAAATCTTACCTCCTTCCATAAGTGAACATAATCGTATTTTCTGCAAATAGGCTAGGCCCTGAAACCCATCTCCTCTCATTCTTTGAACATGTTGCTATTCCTTGGAAAAGGATATCAGGCTAGAAAAAGTGGAAGGTCATATAAAGAGAAGACTCAACGAGATTAATTGATACAGTGACTGCAGCAATGGGCTCAGGAATATTGGAGATGATAAGGGTGGTGCAGATTAGGACAGGGTTCAGAGCTATGGGGTCTCAAGTTGTACTGGATCCAACAGCACATAACAGCAGCTCATGAATGAACATGATGCTCTTTTTCCACTCCAGAGTTTTAAAAAATCTGCCCTGCTCTTAGTTTGGAGAGACATTGAACACGTAGCAAAAATGCCCCCACATCTTCTTTGCAAAGGTTCTCTCCGTCTCTCTCTCTCTCTCTCTCATTAAACATAGAATTTTCATAAAATCCTGGTTTCTCATTTTGTAACTCTTATGACTGAAAGAACCTGCAATTTAGAAAGCAGTTATCCTGAAACAATCTTTGTACTCATGCTCAGATTAGAAATGTAATCCTCTTCCTATTGCTTCTTATTCCTGATTTCTCTTCTATTTTATTAATATCATCCTTGTCCAGCTCCTTTAAGAATAGGCTCCAATGGCAACTGGCAGTGCTAATATTATATTCCCCACCTTTTATCCCGTACATGTAGGGGAAAAAAGTGTAAAGAAAAACCAAATAGTTTGTCATTTTCAAGGAATTATGGTAGCTAAGATACCTTCTGAGACAGATAGATCCATTTCCCCCACTTCAGTTGAAGAAATGAATGGTTTATTGACCTTCTTTCTTGTCCTTCTTAATTTATTCATCCTGTAAGCTTCAGTCTCATTATCTTCATTTCTTGTTGTGTCCTAAAATAATTAACAAACATAAAACCAAGCAACCAACCATGCATGTGACTAGATTCGAATGCCAGGAAAGCATGTCAATAGGACAGCCAAATTTTAAAATGAGCATAGGAAGTGGCTATAACGAGATAAACATTCTCATTATAGAGAATGATATAAAGAAACATATCTACATCCACTTGAATAACTCAAGATTAAAAGCTCAACATTCGGCTGACAGGTCAGATTTTTCTGTATTTCCTTTGAAATGTACACCTAAAATATCATTTTTAAAAGTAAGATTTTTATTCAACTAGCCAAGATTTTTAATCCTTTTTTTTCATTCTAGATATATTATTTATCTCAGTAATCCTAAAAAAAAGTCTATCTCAAGCTAAGAAATCCTCTTCTCATGATTTTTACCTTTTTTGTGTTTTAGGATCTCTAACCTTATGATCAGAAGCATAAGTAACCCCAAAATTATATTCTCTTCTTTGCTTCATATCAATAATTTTTTAAAAATGTATATCTGTGCTCTTGTGTGAAATGTTATATACAAAGATTTTTATAGGTTGGGAAATCTAGACATTCATTTTAAGTCAAAATAACATAACTTCTACAATAAACCTATCAACCTCTATAGGAATGTAGTCCTGTCAGAGGCTGTTCCCTGCAGGAAGCTGTACAGTGAGACAGGGCCAGGACAGGGTCAGATGTCTCAGCACTAGCAGCTGCAGAATGTCCTCTGCAATCCCAGGACACAAAGGCTGACATTGGCTTGTTAAGGTTTTTTTTGCAAACCCTTCATGATGGCTTGATGGATGAGTAAAAGTGAAAGGTCAGGGCAAAGTTTATATTTAAAATGCTTTTACATTTGTCAGTTCTAAAATATTGCTATTGTCTTTTTCAGTTTTGGAGAGATTTCACATCTGGGGACAGGTTGAATAAATACATATCCAATAACTTTCCAGGGAACACTGTGCTAATTACCTCTGAAAACTAAAAGAGGAAAAGAGAGTAAGTTTTCCTTTTAATATATTTATATGTAATTATATAATGTTATAATATTAACAAATGCATATTTCAAAGAATAAAGTATTTCATAATTGTCATGAATTGTCTCCCTAAATTTATATGTCAGTTTAAACTTACTGTGATTCTTACTGCTTTGGCAGTAATGTAATGATAAAATCCTCCTCCATTATATGTTCTTTATCTTATTAGCCTGTCAGTTATAAAGAGATTATGGTAGAATGATACACGATTAATCAGATTACAAATCTGACCCCATATAAGGGAAGTTTCCCTGGGACATTATATACCACTCTTTATCTTACAAGAGATAAAAGGAGAAAGTAAAAAATAGAGATGATTCACTTAACATCAAGAAAGGAAAGCTAGGAGGAAAGGGACTTCTTTGGACCTATGTCACTGTACCAAAAAACTCCTTGACTCAGGGTAAGATAGATGAAAAGGATCTTTCCCTAGAGTCAGCAGAAATAGAAATCTCTCTGATGTATCTGAACTCTGAGAGAATAAATTTGGTCATTAAATTGCTTAGGAAGTTATAAATATGACCAGTTATCTAAATATATATTAAAAAATGACCAACCTAACATTTGTCTTAGTTTTATACATATTATTGTGGGGTTGGTTTTTTTTTTTAGGTGCCATCTCATTGGCTTTGAGGAGTTCTGGTAGCTTAGTAGTAAAAAGTTGCACTGCCAACTCAAAGGCACGTGGTTCAGAACTATCTGCTGCTTTGAGAAAGAAAGGTGGGCAATCTCCTTGTGTGTTAGTCACAGCCTCCTCAAACCTGCTGGTGGGTCAATAATGAGTCCATTTCAAATCCACAACAAATGATAGGAGCAACAACAGTTGGCTATCACTCATAGCAACCCTGTGAAAAACTAATAGAAACTTGGCCCTATCTTGCTCCATCCTCACAATGTCCACCATGCTTAAGACCGTTGCCATCACCCTGTCAATACACGTTATTAAGGATTTTTCTCTGTTTTACTGACCCTCAACTTTTCCAAGCATTATTTTATTTTTCCAAGGTCTAGGTGTTGGATAATAGAACTCAATATCCATGAACTGCCAAACGAATGAACAGGTATGTCTTCAGAGAGGTGTAGCCTGAACACTTGATTGTGCAACGCAAAACCTATACTTGAATCAGGAAGCAGTTCTCAGAACAGAGCAGAGAAACACTCCATGGTTCAAAATCAGGAAAGGAGTGCATCAGGGATGCATCCTGTCTCCACACCTTTTCAATCTATATGCAGAACAGATCATTTAGGAAGCAGGGCTTTATAAAGAGGAATGTAGCATCAGGATTTGAAGAAGACTCATCAACAACCTACGTTATGCAGATGACACACCTTGCTTGCTCAAACTGAAGAGGATCTGAAGTGCTTGTTGCAGAAGGTCAAGAAACCTAGTCTTCAATAGGGATTGAAGTTCAATATAAAGAAGAGAAAGACTCTCACCACTGAGCTGAATGGCAGCTCCAGGATAGAGGGAGAGGATATCGAGGTTGTTAACAATTACAGTTTAAGTACTTTTATCACCAGCAGTCGGGAAATCCAAAGATGAATTGCATTGGCAAAATCTGCTGTTAGCGACCTCTCCAGAGTATTGAAAAACAACAGTGTCAGTCTAATCCAGGCCATGGTTTTCATGATTACTTGCTATGCATCAGAGAGCTGGACAATCACTAAGGAAGAATGGATCCCTTTGAACTCTGGTGCTGGAGAAGAATCTTGAACAAACAATGGACTGCCAAGAAAACAAATAGGTCTGTCTTGGAGAGAGTTAAACCAAGTCTCTCCTTGGAGGCTAGGATTTTGAAGCTCTGTTTCATATACTTTGGGCTCATGGCCAGGAGAGACTAGTCCTTGGAGAAGGGCATCACGCTCAGAAGGGTGGAAGGACAGTGCAAGAGGGGAAGACCCTGGATGAGATGGATTGAAACAGTAACTGGGGCAATGGGAGTTGGTGTGTCAGGATTAGTGAGACTCGCTCAGGACAAGGCATGTTCAGAGCTGTTGTATATAGGGTCGCTATGGATCACAGGTGACTCAATTGCATATAGCAACAACATATGTTAAAATATATGTGTTTAATGAGTTGGAAATATAAACACTAATGTCCCTTCTAGCTTCAAAATTTAAGCCAAAAGAAAGCTACATTTGTATAAACAGTTGAATGTCAACATGGTAAAGTTGAGTACTTTTATATTGGGTATATTTTCTTGGTATAATCCTCAAGGTATTAGAATATTTGTTTACAAATGAGTAAAGTGAAACCCAGAATAGCTTGTCCAAGGCCACAAAACTGTAATCAGAAGATGTAGTTTACTTAATTCTTCATATTTCCAAAACAACACTGCTTCCTAAAAATCAGAGGCCCAAGCCCTTAGAAAAGTTCATTTATATAGTGTTTGCCCTCCTTCATATAAACCATACCAGGCAGGGAAGTTTCCTTAGTATATAACAAAGGCAACTCACCTAAATCTAACCAGATATTTTCACAAACAAAAACTCAAGAACTAAGTTTAGTATGTACTTCTGAGTTCAAAGTAGAAACTTCTTTTTTTTTTTTTAACACATAATGGATTTAGTTCTGTTTTCATTTTGTGGGATTTTTAAAATTTTTTCTTTAGTTCTGTTTTTATTTTGTTTATTGACCCAAACTTGGCTATAAATTAATATCAGAGTATAGACAAAGTTATAATAGTTAAGATAAAATTATTTGATTCTTGATTTATACACAACCAATAGAGTAATTGTGTGCTCTTTTATCTTGCATGCTCTTTAGTCACAGTAAGAGTATTTCTGTAAAATCTGCATGTTCAAATGTTCTGTGACAGTTCTGTGTGAGAAAAATGGGCAACCTTCTCCTATATGATTTACATCCTCCTGAAAACCCACTGTCAGGTCCATTATGAGTCAGTTCTTACTACAGAGAAGCGAGTTAAACATGTTTTTGTTTTTTAACCAAGATCTTGAGATTTTGTTCTCTTTACCTTTCTAAGAAGCAAGTACTTTAGTACCCTTGATAATCTCATCTGAGACTCTAATATAACCATCAATAGACATAGCAAGTATCTTTTTAACAATATTTATTGTTATTTGAGTCAAGATTAACAAACTAATTAATTTTTATTTAACCAATCAACTACATTTGTGTAAACATTAATTTACAGTCATAGTGTAATTGCATTTATTCTATATCCTCAATATAATTTTGATTTCTATGAATCCTTCTCTACTTCTCTGTTTATTTCCTTTCTTTAGAGACACTTTGCTGATCATCCCTTTATTATATGTTACCTTTTCCTTCACCCATCTTTTATATGTCTATTATCTATTTAGTAATTTTACTCCCCTTTCTATCCTGTTAACTATCCAATATGATTATTTCTGTGTATAAACCAGTTTTTAGATTTTTATAACAATGATTTTATATAATATTTGTCCTTTTGTGCCAGACTTGTTTGACTCAGCATGATATCCTTCAGATTCATTCATGTTATGCAGTGTTTATGGGAAAGTATTATTGTCTCCTTTGCATAACAATCTATAGTGACAATGTACCTTGGTTTTATCCATTCTTGGACATTTGAGTTGTTTCTATCCCTTTACGCTTGTAAATTAATGTTGTAGTAAACGCGAGTATGCTTACATCTGTTTGTGTCACAGCTTTTATTTCTTCAGGATATATACCTAGTAGTGGGATTGCTGGATCAAATAAAGAGAAGTTGAGAGAAAACTTTAAAAAGCCCTTGTCAGGAGCCACTTATCACTTATCAACCATTTCAGCAGTATTACACCACTTATTAAGCATCTGACAATACCGTTTGGTTCCAGATGACTAATCTTTTTGATTATAAAATTCAAACGAACACAGATCTTGACTCTGCTCAGGCTGCTGTGGAACGCATAAGGCTTCCGAGGCTCTTCTCATCATCGAAGCATCTGTTGCCTCATGCTTTTGTGTATTGTGTATTTCTGTCTTCAAAAATGCCACTCTGCTCCTGCACTCTTTAAAGGAGGAGGTTATCAATCTTTCTCCCAAAGAGTGGCTAGTGGATTCACACTAGTGACATTTTCATTACAGCCAGATATTTTAGGCACTGTGTCCCCAAAGCTTGTTGGCTGACCTACAATAAGAGTTCATAATACAGCATATCATTTCTATGACTTTTCTGCACATTAACTTTGACTTTCACCAGATGGACAGGTGGTTGTTGTCTTTAGGTGTCAAGTATGATTCATAGCAACCCTATGAACAAACAGATGTAAACACTGCCCTATCCTGTGTCATCCTTATCTTCCCTGACAGACTAGAGACCATTGCTGAAGTCACTGTCAATACATCTCACTGAGTTCTTCCACTCCTTTTCTCACCCTTTCCAAGCATGACGTCCCTTTCCAAGGAGTAGCCTCATTTAGCTACATGTCTAGTGTATGAGATGAAATGTCATCATTCTTGCTTCCAGGGAGCACCCTAACTGCACTTTCTCCAAGATATATTTATCTGTTCTTTTAACTCTCCATGGAATATTCGGTACTCTTTTCCAACACCACAACTCAAAAGCATTAACTCTTCTTTTAACATCCTTACTCAGCATCCATTTCTCTGATGCATAGCAGGTGATTGAGAAGAACATGGCATGGATCAGACATATTTTAGTCTTCAAACATTATTGCTCTTCGGTATTTTGGAGAGATCTTGACAGCAGACTTTCCTAATGCTGTATGTCTACTGATTTCCTGACTGGTATCAAAAGTGATGGCTGTTAATCCAAGCAAGACTGGTATCAAAAGTGATGATTATTGATCCAAGCAAGATTAAGTCATTTCTCCATCATTAAATCAAGCTTTTCTCCATCTTTCTCCATGTTGACTGTTGGTTCTGTGGAGAGGACCTTTGTTTCCTTGATATTGAGGTATAATCCATACAAAAGGCTATATAGTTCTTGATAATACCTGTGGAAAGAATCATTGGAGAATGGCAATATCAGCAGTCAAAACTAGATCCCTGCCAACTGTGGAAAGACAATTACTCATGTGAAAGTGTACACTGAAACTGAAGAAAATGAAATGTAGGCCACTGGACCAAAATATGACCTTGAGTCTATTATACTTGAATTCAAGAATCATCTCAAGTATAGGTTTGAACAACAATGATCAAAGACCAGAGGAACTGTGGGAGGACATCAAAGATATCATCCATGAAGAGAGCAAAAGGTATTACAAAGACGAGGGGGAGAGAAAATCAAAATGGCTGTCAGAAGAGACTGTGAAGATTATATTTGGGCATTGAGAAGCCAAAACAAAAGGAAGGCACTCAGAAGTAAAAGAGCTGGACAGAAGATTTCAACGAAGACAGAGCAAAACATTATTATGAAATGTACAAAGAGATGGAGTTGGAAAACAAAAAGGTAAGAACTCACTCAGCATTTCTCAAACTGAAATAACTGAAAAACAATTTCAAGCATTGAGTTCCAGCACTGAGAGATGATATGGGCATAGCCTTGAATGATCCAGGAAGCATTAAAAGAAGATGGAAGGAATACACAGAAATGCGGTATTAAAAAGAAGTAGTTGACACCGAAAAATTTCAAGAAGTGCCAACAGAAGATGCCATTAAAGCAGCATGTTGTTGTTGTTGTTGTTGTTGTTATGTGCCATCGAGTCGCTTGTGACTCATAGCGACCCTATGTAAAACAGCCCTAAACTCTGCTCTGTCCTGTGCCAATTGCACTGAAAGCAGCATTATAGGTACTGGCAAAATACCAATTGAATACCAATTGACATGTTTCAACTAACAGATGCAGCCCTGGATGTGCTCATCAGTCTAGGTAAGGAAATTTGGAAACAGCTACCTGGCCAGCTTACAGTAAAAGATCATTATTTGTCCACATTCCAAATAAAGGTGATAACAGAATGTGGAATTTACAGAACAGTATCGTTAATATCACAAACACACACACAAAATGTATTGCTGAGGATCATGTAACAGTGGCTAGAACAGTGAATTGACAGTAAACTGCCAGGCCCTCAAGTGGGTTTAGAAGAGATCCCAGCACCAAGAATATGCCTGTAGTTGGTCAATGGACCATGGCTGAAAGCATACAATATCAGAAGAATATCTATTTGTGTTGTATTAACTATGCAAAGGCATTTTGAAAGTGTGAATCCTAAAAAATTAGACTAAATTGAGAAGAATAGGAATTCAAATCATTTAAATGGGTTTATGAGAAATCTATACCTAGAACAAGTAGCCGTTGGCTGAGCAGAGTAAGACAACACTGCATGGTTTAAAATCAGGAAGGGTGTGTGTGTCAGGGATTTATTTTTTCTCCACACCTCTTCAATCTGTATGTAAGCAAATAATTCATGAAGGCAGACTATGAACAGGAATGTGGCATCAGAATCAGAGGAAGAATCACCAAAAGCCTAATTATGTAATTATTATGGACAGGTAGTATAATACAAATGTTAAATATTTGTCCCCTACATCATGACAGATGGAGAAAGGGTTGGAGTTGTCAAGGATTTCCTTTTACTTAGATCCACAGTCAACACTGATGGTAGCAGCTGTTAAGAAATCAAAAGGCATGCTGCATTGAGAAAACCTGCTGTCAAAAGCCTCTCCAAAGTGCTAAAGAGTAACAATATCCATTTAAAGACTCAGGTGCAGTTAATCAAAGCCATTGTATTTTGACAAAAGAAGAACCTATGCTTTTGAATTGTGGTGTTGGAAAAAAAGTATTGAGTCAACTATGAGTCATATAATTCAACTAAGAGCCATAGCCACCCAGAGAACTATTGTGTTCTATTGTCAAAAGAACAAACACAGTGATTCATTTTATAAAACATAATTCATGAGAATTATTGTATGAAACACAATGTGAATGAAGAATAATGTAAAATACAATATATACTAACTTTGTTAACATACCAATAAAAAACAATTTAAATGAAAAAAGAAAGAACACAACTGTCCTGGAGGATGCTCCTTAGAGGCAAGGATGTTGAAATATTTTGGACATATTGTCAGGAGGAACCACTTCTTAGAAGATGACAACATACTAAGAAAGTTGGAGATTCAGAGAAAGAGAGGAAAACTCTCAACAAAATGGATTGACATACTGATTGTAACAATGAGTTTGAGCATATTAGTGGCACAGGATAAGGCAAGGCTCAGATTTATTGTTCTTGGGATCTTAGTTGACTCAACAGAATTTAACAATAAGGGAATTGGACAACTTGTAAATAAAATAAATTGTACCTTGTTAGTGGGAAGCTTGAACATAAAGTATGTAGACCACTGACAAAGGGATTGGTGAGTTTTGTTATCACACCAAGATTAAATTAAGCATATTCAGAAGCAGAAAACAAAAAATATTGCTACCATCAAAAAATATAAGCAGAGTGCAGAGTGTCTTTTGGAAGGGAGATTCTTGTTCGAGCCTAAGACAGCAACACTGGCAACAGCAAAAGTGACAGAGAACCAGAGACTGGTGCAAGAAAGAACTGAATTAGATTTGCCACCCTATGGAAAGAGAGGCAAGGGAAGTTGTGTATGAGGGATGCATCCTATCTCCATACTTTTTCAAACTATATGCAGAACAGATCACTCAGGAGGCTTGACTTAATAGCAGAAATGTGGCATCGGATTAGTGGAAGACTCATCAACAACCCGCGTTATGCTTTTGACACATTCTTTGCTGAAGCTGAGGAAGACATGAAGTATTTGCTGCAGAAGGTCAAGGACTTTAGTCTTCAATATGTTTTGAAGCTCAATATCAAGAAAACAAAGATTCTCACCATCGGGTCAATTGGCAGCTTCATGATAGATGGAGAAAAGACTGAGATTGTTAACAACTTCAGCTTGCATTAGGTAAGTCTGCTATCACGGACTTCTCCAGAGTGCTGAGAAACCACCATGTCAGTCTGGAGACCAAGGTGTGCCTGATCCAGGCCAAAGTCTTCACAGTTACTTGCTATGCATTAGAGAGCTGGACAACGACTAAGGATGACAGAAGAGGAATTGAAGCCTTTGGTTGTGGTCTTGCAATTATTAAACAGGTAGAGAGTATTAATGGAACCTTCACAGATATATATGTGCTGAAAGTAGGATGAAGTAAATCAGGTTGTAAAACCCAATGGATATAAGCATAAATATACAATTTCAGTTTGATAAAATGGTGTTAAGTGTGAAATTATAATTCATGCTTAATTTAGATATATTTAAGTTCAGCTATGGTTAGATGGTACTGAATTTTTATTTACATTTTCAAAAAAGATTATTCCCACTTCTCAAACATGTTTCTATAATCCATCCTTTCATTGGATGTCTCCTGTAGTTATATTCATATTCATATTCATATTCATATTCATATTCCCATTTTACTATGGAACTCTATTCCTGTAACTCCATTTTAACATAAGTTAGATACTTTTTAAATATTGTTTTATGTAAAACATATACCTAAAGCAAGAAGCTGTTGTACAAACAGAATGAGAACACTGCAGATTCAAAATCAAGAAAGGAGCGCATCAGAGATATCTTCTTTCCTCATACCTTTTCAATCTATATGGTAAAAATATCATTTGAGGGGCTGGACTTTATGAAGAAGAATGTGGTATCACAATTGGAGGAAAAATCATCAATTACCTACATTAAGCAACCTTGCTCACCAAAACTGACTAAGACTTGAAGAATCTACTGCAGGACTGCAGCCTTTACTATGGATTGAATCTCAACATGAGGAACACAAAAATCCTCACCACCAGGCCAATAAGTGCACTGTGATAGATGGAGAAAATTTTAAAGTTGTTAATTATTTCATTTTGCTCAGATCTATAATCACCTAAAACACCGCTGGCAAAAGTAGTCAGGAAATCAAATTGCATTGGGAAAATCTGAGTTCAAGGACCTCTCCAAAGTGCTAAAGAGGAACTACTTGTCCAAAGTCTAAGGTGTGCCTGATCAAGCCATGGTCTTTTCAATTGCTTGCTATGCATCTGAGAGCTGGACAATGACTAAGGATAACAGAAGAAGAAGAAGAATTGATGCCTTTGAGTTGTGATTCTGGAGAAAAGTATTTAACAGACCATGAACAGTCAAGAGAACAAAAAGGTCTGTTCTCAAGAGTGTGTAACCAGATGGCTCCTTTGAGGCAAGGATTTTTAAACTCTTCTCATGTACTTTGGGCATATTGTCAGGAGGCATCAGTCCTTGAGTAAGGACTTGATGCTTGGAAGGATAGAAAGTTAGTGCAGGAGAGGAAGACCCTGAATAAAATAGATTGACACAGTCTGTCGCAATGGGGTCAGATGATTTGGGTACGGTGAGGTTAACTCAGAATAGGGCAAGGTTCAGAGTGATTGCCATAGTGTCACTAAGAATCATATTTAACTCAACAATACATAACAGCAATAACAACAATGACGATTGCCTCTTTTCATCAGTACAAAATTCTTGTGACTCATCTGACCACTTGCACAATTGTTGTTGTTCTTGTTGTTGAGTACCATTGAGTCAGAAATGACCCATAGCTAATCCTGTGGTGAGATTTCAGAGCAGTAAATCTCACGGGAGGAGAGTGCCCGTCCTTCTGCCACGAACTGATTACATAGTGCCACTATATTTCTACTATATATGGTTAAATCTATTATTAATTTTACCTGTTTTATTTTACCTTTTACTCCTTATAAACTATGGCTACTAGAAAATTTGTGATTATATTCTTGGCTCTCACATTATAATTCTACTATAGAGTTTGGTCTGAATGTTTGTTTACTATTGAGATGGACAGTACTTGTACTACTAACCCGAAAGCTATGCCTCTCTAGTAGTTCAAAGCCTTGTTAGAAAGAGGGAAAATCTCCTCCCATACAGTTTATAGACTCAGAAATACAATAAGGGTCAGCTATGAGTTAGTTCTGACTTCATAGCAAAGAGAACTTATCATCAGTATCTTTACAAATGCAATCTTTGTCATTCTGAGTTGGAAATATTGCAAGTAAACTTTAAAAATACATTTATTTATTTATTTATTTGCACAGTACATAAAAAAATATACAAATAATAAACATTTACTCCAACATTGAGTAGATTTAAATAACTCTGGTATTTTGTCAATTGTGGTAATAACTCTACTTGTGTAGAGTTCTGTATCTACTACATTATCCCTGGGAGTGAGGGCTACATATGTAGTCATAGATATTAAGAGTGTTCTTTAATACTTCTCTTCATTCATTTATTCCACAGTAAAATCTCATTGTTCCCCAAAGCTGTCTATTGATTTTAGCATAGAAATGAACATTTTGATCCACATTTCCAGGCAACTGCAAGTCCCTTATTTTGTTTAAAAATAATAATAATAATTGTGATTTCAATGAAAGCTTACAAAACACATTGGTTTTCCATTTAACCATTCATACACATTTTCATTTACAACATTAATTATAACATCCACAGTGCAACTGTCCCTTCCCCACGACCCCTCTGTAATTCCCATTTCCCTTATTCCTTCTATTCTGCTGCTTCCTGTCACTACAATATTTTTTTTTACAACTTCTCTCTTCATTAATTTTCTTTCTTTTCTTTTTTGCATTTATCTCCTCTTTGAAATCCATTAAGTCCAGGTCTGTCAATTTTTCTTCTTTGTTATCTATGATCTATTCCACCTTAGTGATTTTAAATTCTAAATTCATCCCTTTTGCAGTATAAATGATATTTCCATTGATCTCTTCCATCGTATTGTTCTTATTGTTGTTGTGTACCATCAACCAATAGTGGACCCTCCAGTGGGTTTTCAGAGGCACTAGAATGCTAACTATATTTGGGAGCTCTAGTAGCATAGTAGTAAGAAATTGTGCTGCCAACTCAAAGGCAGGAAGTTCAAATACACCAGCTTCTCTGCAGTAGAATGGTAGAAAATCTCCCCTCTGCAATTTACAGCCTCTGAATTCCCACTGGAGCTATTTGAATTTGTTATGACTTGATGGAACCAACAGAACAATATAACATGTTAATATATAACTTAGCAATTTTTCCCCCTATTGCCTACCTATTTTCCACCTAACTTTCTCCCAGGAAGACACAATATTCCAGATACACTAAAGGATATTATCATTCTTCAAAAGTCACACAGTGTCAGTGTACCTCTATCTGTTGTCGATATTGTCTGTAGGTAGTATACTTTGAAGGTGGTGATCTATGTAGGCTGAATTACAACTGTCATATTTGGAGGAAGATACCATTTTTAAATCTTGATTTAGAGGAGGAAGATGCCCTGGGGCACTGTCAAGCAGCAGCAGAATTTTGAAAGGAATGCTCTTCTCAAGACAGCTTCACTTCAGGAATGAAACTGTGAAAACAAGTCTTTGAATCATCATCCAGCACCTCAGTTACTCCTGTAAGCACTCTGGAAGCTTATTTTTGCCAATGATTTTATTCTTTAAAAAAAAAATCCACAGAAGTTTTCAAATCAGTAAAAAAGAAAAAAAGGTTTTTCTTTCAATCCAGCAACATTTCCTTCATCCAAGCAGCAGTAAGTTTCCTGTTTTAAAGGCCATGAAGCCTTTACTTATTTATCTTCACGTATTTGTGACTACACATCCTTTACCTAACAGGCTTTCCCAAAGAAAACCTGTTCTGGCCACATTGAAAATCTATTTTGGTGGACATTCTTTATTTTTTTTTAATCTTTCCCAACATATTATTGAATTTTTCAGTAGTTGTACATCCTGTTACTGCTGTAACTGCCTCCAATTATACACTTGTTAGGTAAGCCAAATCTGCATTTAAAGCAATGAAACCTGCCTTTGTTGGCATTACAGTACTTACAGGAGTCTTCCACTTCCTGTTCCTTCAGGTTTTCAAAAAGTCTGTGTGCTTTTGTTTAAACTGTTTATAAATTCATCCTCTTCTGGATATGGTCTTCTAACCAAATCATCAACAGTTCCACCTGGTGGATTGTTGCTTACCTCTTCTTTGTTAGAACTGTCAATTTTATGCCAATTGTTCCTTTAACTGCTTCTTAAAAAACTTCTCCTCCCTCACATTTAATTTTATTTTATATTGGTTTGCATTTAAAATTCATATACACTGTGTATCATTCACGTACACTGTGCTTCACACATTCTTCCATTCACATTGTGTTTCAAACAGTTACTCATATATATAGTGTTTTATAAGACTAATCACCATTGTATTAGCTTGTTCTTTTAGCTCCCCATTGGATCTTTACTAGTTCCTTTATAGTTCCCCCTCTACCCACCAAACTCTGTCATCCTAGTGATTTCCTCCCCTTCCCTTCACTTTTTGGACTTTTATCCACATCTTGCTAGTTGTTCTTCTATTTTTACAATAATGGTCTTATGCAGTATTTGTCTTTATGAGACTGAGTTAGTTCACTCAACATAATACTTTCTAGATTGTTCCATGTTATACAGTATTTTAGGAAATTATTTCTCCCATATTACACAGTATTTACAAAATTAGTGCCTCGTAGTATCCCGTTGTGTGAATGTATCATAATTTCTCAACCCAGTTTTTTGTTTATGAATATTTGGGCTGTTTCCATGCTCTTGCTATAATAAATGGCTGGGAACATCAATGTACAAATCTCCATTTGTGTCTCAGTTTTATTTTCCTTGAGGTATATTCCTGTCAGTGCAATTGTTGTTGAACATTGTCCAACCTTGAGTTGGAACAGACCCATCCCTAACCCTCAGGGAGTTTTCAGAAACAGTCAACAACTTGGGAGGAGATTACCCATCTTTCTCCCACAGAGCAGCTGGTTGCACCATTTTACAATCCCATCAACAGTGCATGCGAGTTCCACTCTCTCCACATTCTCTCCAATATTTATTGCTTGTTGTCCTATTAAACTTGGCTACTTCCCCTGGGGTGAGATAGTATCTCATTGTGGTTTTGATTTGCATCTCTCTTATTGTCAGTGATTGTGAGCATTTTTGTTGAATTTGACAATTCTTTTTCCTGTGATATTTCCTCATCTTGCTTTCCATTGTAATAATATAGATTAGCCCTAATAGCCTCTTCAAGGAGCCCTGGTAGAATAGCACCTTACATGTTGGACCTATAACCAAAATATCAGCAATTAAAGTCTACCAGTCACTTTGTAGCATAAATAAGAGGCAGATGGTGACCATCATGATTTACAGCCTAAGGAACTTAGCAAAGGGTCTCCCTGAATCAGAACAGACTTCATAAAAGTGAGCTTGATTTGACTTTTGGTTAATGATTTTCATCCTTTGAGCCACTTCAAGAGCCTTACATATTTTATGTCATAGATTAGAGCTTTCAGTGCTATGGCTTCTTTTGCTAGACATAAATATAAGCAATACAAGTATTATGATAACAGAACCTTGAACAACTCTGCTGCAGATGAACAATTGAGGCTTCATATGACAAAAAAAAAATCTGAATGAGACCATGCTATACAAAAATCCTCACAAATTAATCAATAAATAACATGATAAAAGGAGAAAAGACTGACGTTGTTAAAGATTTCCTTTTACTCAGATCTTTAATCGACACCCAGAGAACCACTACCCAACTGTTGAGTGTATATGTACAGCTCAACTACTGCTTGATGCTAGAGTTGAACACTATCCAACTTTGTATTAGTTATGACACCAACTTCACTATAAATAATGCTGTAGCCTACTGTATAGTAATAGTTTGAACAGTAAAGTATGACACTGATCATGTGTAAGTTAATATCTGTGAGTTATAATACTCTGAAAATTACAATACTTGCAAACGAAGATATATAATACTTAAAACATAATACTAATGATGTTTGATACTTCATACGTAATACTAATGATGTTTGTTGATGTTCTGTGCCGTCAAGTCAGAACCAACCCAAAGCTGACCTCCATTAGGTTTTCAGAGGCAATAAATTCTGCAGGAAGAGACTCTCCTCCTTCTTTCTCAGAACATCTTGTGAATTCTAACTGCCTGCCTTTAAGTATGCAGCACAGCTTCTTACCATGAAGCTACCAGGAATACTAATGGAATAATAATACCAATTTTAAAAAAACCAAACAAACAAACAAACAAAAAAACCAAACCCTACTTCTGGAAGTGCAGTTAATTATAACTATGATACTTATGAAATTGTGAATTATCTGATTACTCATATGATCGTAAAAGAATTTTTCCATTAAAAGACATTTTTAAAATTCATGTTTTTCTCACTACACTATTTTGAAAATTGTTTATCTGGCTTAGTATATATGTCATTTTGCATTTTAACTCAGTGGCTTGAACAAATTAACTAAAATAGCCTTAACCCAAAGGAATTCTGCCAAGTATTAAATTTAGACCATAATTTGGGCTAATATGTGTTTGTTCAGTATAGTAAGCAGTGTTATTTAGATTCTAAATATCACTGACTTTACTCATTTTCTTTTAATTTTCCTTAACAGTTACCTTTTCAATGTGAATATTTTAAAACCCTTTGCTTTGACCCTTGCTTAAAGGCTAGAGTTTGAGGTACAATAATTAATGTATTTAGAAACACTGGTTTTGTTAATAATGAGGAGGGTGCACCAAAAAAGCAAGGAAAAAAATTTCATTAAGGTTTAACCTCTGTTAAACATAATGGGGGAAAGGATCAATAACCATCAAATTTAGAAGAATATGTCAAAGAAAAGGGACTTTGCCTTCAATTTCTGTATAGAGTGTTCTTCAAAGAAAGATGAAAATGAGGGGAGCTCTGGTGGCCTAGTGGCAAGGAGCTGCAACTACAATCCCAGAAGCGCACGGTTCAAATCCACCAGATGTTATGCCAGGGAAGGAGGGACAATCTCCTCCTGTACCAGTCACATCTGATTTGACGGTACACTCACACAAAAATAATAAAATTTTAAAAAAATAAAAAAGAAAGATGAAAATGTACTTAAATAATTTATAAAAGAAATTTTCATCCAATTAAAAATTTAAAAATATTTATAGAAGACCTCTTTCAAAGACACATCAGAAATGTATATTTACTAAGAAAAAAATAGATGGAAAAGTTGAACAATGAATAAAGAAATCTCGAGAAGGGTAAATGCCTTTGAATTGTGGGATGGGTGGAAAGTATTGAATATACCATGGATTGCTTAAAAACAAACAAATCTGTCTTGAAGGAAGTACAACCAGGGTGCTCCTTAGAAGCAAAGATGATGACATTCTATTTCACATACTTCAGGAATGTTGTCAGGAGAGGCCAGACCTCGGTAAACAGTATCATGCTGGGGAGAGCACAGGATCAGCAACAGAGAGGAAGACTCTCAATAAAATGCATTGACAGAGTAATTATAACAATGGGCTTGATCAAGGTGGAAGTTATGAAGAGAGTATAGGACAGAATAAAGTTTCAATCTGTTGTTGGTAGGGTCACTTTGAGTTTTAGTGCCCTCTACTGGCACTTGACAACAACAACCAATCATATATAACTTAATTGTAATTTGGTATGAGAAAATAATCTAAAACGTATACAGTGATATGTACATTTAGTTTGACGATATTTATAATCATAAAAACTGAAAAGAAATATAGAACTAAGTAGGAAGAGTTAAATAGATTATGGGAATTTAATCAATGGATCTGTTTGTTTGTTGTTGTTGTTGTTATGTGCTGGTCGAGTCGCTTGTGACTCATAGTGACTCTAGGTACAACAGCCCTAAACTCTGCTCTGTCATGTGCCAATCGCACTGCCTCCGACACACCCATCCGATTACCCCAGTCACTGAATCAATCCAACTCATAGAGGGTCTTCCCCTCCTGTGCTGTCCCTCCAACCTCCCAAGAATGATGTCCCTCTTCAAGGACTGGTCCCTCCTTTCAACATGTATAAAGTACATCAGACGAAGGCCCAGAATCCTTGCCTCCAAAGAGCGGCCCAGTTTAATTCTCTCCAGGTTGAATCTGTTTGTTTTCTTGGCAGTCCTGCTATAATCAATACTCTTCTCCGGCACCACAGCTCAAAGGCAGCAATTTTCTTTCTATCCTCCCTAGTCATTTCCAACTCTCTGATGCATAACAAAAGATTGCAAAGACCATGGCCTGTATCAGATGCACCTTAGTCTCTAGAGTGACACCATTGCTCTTCAGTACTTTCAAGCAGTCCCTAACAGCAGACTTTCCCATCACAAAATATCTTTTAATTTCCTGGATGCTGTTGCCAAAAGTGTTGACTGTGGAGTCAAGCCGATTAAAGTTGTTAACAATCTCAGTGTCTTCATCATCCATCCTGATGTTGTCAATTGGTCCAGTGGTGAGAATCTTTGTCTTCTTGATGTTGAGCCTCCATCCATACCAAAGGCTGCAGTCCTTGACCCTCTGCAGCAAGCATTTTAGGTCCTCCTCAGTTTCAGCAAGCAGGGTTGTGTTATTTGCATAAAGCAGATTGTTGATAGATCTTCCAACAATCCTGATGCCACACCTCTCCTCACAGAGCCCAGCCTCTCGGATAATCTGTTCTGCATATAGGTTGAAAAGGTATGGAGAAGGACACATCCCTGGCATACACTCTTTCTTGGCAGTGTTTCCTTGCTCTGTTCTGACGACTGCCTCTTGGTCCAAATATAGGTTTCGCATTAGCACTATCAGGTGTTCTGCGATACCCATTCTTCTCAGAGTCAGCCACAGTGTGTTATGATCTACACAGTCAAATGCCTTTGCATAATCAATGAAACACAGATAAACATTCTTCTGATATTCTCTACTTTCAGCTAAGATCAATCTAACATCAGCTACAATATCCTTGGTACCACGACCCCTTCTAAACCCAGCCTGGACTTCCGGCAGTTCTCTGCTGATGTGGTGTTCCAATCATTTCTGGATAATCTTCAGTAGAATCTTGCTTGCATGTGAAATCAATGAGATTGTTCTACAGTTTCCACACTGTTGGGTCACCCTTCTTTGGAATGGAAACAAATATAGATCTCTTCCAGTCAGTTGGCCAAGTAGTTGTTCTCCAGATTTCTTGGCACAGCTTGGTGAGCACATCCAGGGCAGCAAATGTTAGCTGAAATATGTCAATTGGTATACCATCTACTCCTGGGGCCTTATATTTTACTATTTCTTTCAAAGCAGCTTGAACTTCTTCTTTCATCACTATAGGCTCTTGCTTTTATGTTATTTCATTAAACTCTTCTGTGTCTGCCAATTCGTTTCTATACAGTGACTCAGTATATTCTTTCCATCTTCTTTTAATACTTCCTGGATCATTTAATACTCTGCCTAAAGCATCCTTGATTATAGCAACTCGAGGTTTGAAAATGAGCAGTTCCTGGGATGCAAAGTATTAAGAGTAGGAATTGTATAAGGCAGAAGATGGCAACCCTGCCCTTTATGTACAATTTTTCTGCAATGAAAACAATTCTAAAAGGAATTAGGTCTATAAAAAAAAAGAAAGGAATGTGTCAGTCCTGGTGTCTGAGTTATTTCCAGGGCCCAGCAAAAGGGATCAGGCTTACAGAGCTCTAAAGATAAGAGGAAACACTTTCAAACTGGACTAATTTTCCACTCCACCTTCATTGACGAAGCAGCTTCCAGGAACAAAAGATCCATCAACTATTATCTGGCAAACAAATTAAAAATTGCTTCTTGAATTGGCTGTTTTTCTGAGATTCTTTACAGTCCATAGATAGAAAGCCTATGTACTCTTCTGTACTCTTCTCCAGCACCACAACTCAAAGACATCAATTCTTCTGTTTTTTTACTATTGTCCAACTCATATGTATAGCAAGTAATTGAATAGAACACAGTCTGGACCAGGTACACCTTAGTCTTTAAAGTGACATCCTTGTCCTTCAGTACTTTGGAGTGGTACATGACTATACACCTTCCCAATGCAATACATCTTCTGACTTCATGAATGCTGGTACCAAGTTTGCTGATTGTGATTCCAAGTAAGAGGAAATCATTGAAAATTTCTATCTTTTTTTCTTACATTTAGTGCTATTCTTTTGATAGGGAGCTCTGGTGACTTAGTGGTAAGTAGTTGCACTGCCAGCTCAAAGGCATGTGGTTCAAATTCATCAACTATTTCACAGGGGGGAGGAAAAAAAACAGACAATCTCCTCTTGTGTAAATTACAGCCCCTGAACACCTGCTGTCAATGATGAGCCAGCTGTGACTCGATGGTATATAACAAATATACACTTTTTATGTTTACTGCTTTTACTTCTTCTCTAAATCTTAATTTACATCTGCTAATCCTTCTACTTAATATGCTTCCATAATTTTTTTTATTGCATGCAAGAAAAATTCAAATTAACCTTCTCAGAAGCTTTGAATGGTCCAGGCACGCCATCTCTCCAAGTCTCCATTTTCCTACACAAACCCTGCTTTCATCCATACAAACTAATTTCATTATTCTACTGGCCCTCTTAGCTATTTCCTATTAACTAGATATTTCTCAAAGGAACCTATTCTTAACATAGCCAAACAAGGAAGTTATCTATTCTTCTGATTAAAGCTGAAAATTAACCCACTGAGTGATTTCCTCTAGCCAATCCACTCAAAGATTAATATTTTTAAATTTCCAATGAGCATATATCTCTAGTTAAACTTTTTCAGTCCAAATAACTCCTCATTATTGTTCTTTTCATTACAAAATGTACAGTCTCCTCTTAGAAATTTACTTTAGTACTTACAAAATAACTCTATCATTTACATAGCCTCCTTTGACTCACATACTCCCCCCCCCCCAAGTAAAAAACTGATGGGTAGTTTAGTGCAGGAATTGTGATATTTTTTTAAGTGCCAAGTATGTATTTAGATGTTAGTTGTAGAATTAAGGAACTGTATTGCAGCTAGGTCAGGATACTATAAACCAATGAAAACGTAAAGCCCCAAATCCCCACATGAGAAATCTGGAGCAGTCACTATAGTGATCTAAACCAGGGATAATGGCCACGGGAATGAAGAGAAACAAATATAGAAAAGAAACAGTTGAACAGCAGCATTGTTATTGGACAAACTGAATAGCTGTTGGATACAAATTAGGGAAAGGAGTTAATGATACTAACCAGGTTACCTGACAGAAAATTCAGAAAGAGGAGGCAATCAGAGAGGAGAGGTATGTATGAACTAGAAAATAATTGCATAATCTATAGATGTCCAACAGCACTGGTCATATGATTCATAATAGGAATGAAAGATAAAATAGATGAGAAATTACATCCCTAAGAGTTGCTGGAATCATTAAAGTAAAATACAGAGAGTGAGAAAATACAAGAACTAGGGCAGAACTGAGAAACAATACTTGTTAGGAAGACAAAGAAAGGCATTTCAGGGTAGTCAGAGAAGACATAGCCAGAGGGAAAACTTGGATGGAGTGATTTTGCTGACAACAAAACCAAAAGAATGGACTACTTACTAAAAAGCCATGTTGCTGAAATGTTATCAGGATGGATGGTGAAGAGATTGAGATTGTTCACAGCTTCAGCTTGCTCGGCTCCA
>NW_006400200.1:257272-261995 GCF_000299155.1 Elephantulus edwardii | reverse complement strand
TTAAAACTAATAAAATTTAATAATAAAAAAAGAAATATTGACTGTTATCAAGTGGAGAGAGTCAAGTCACCCCTCAGCTTCACATTTCAGCTGATAATGCAATTACATCTCTGTCTTTCAATGTTAATCTAATCAAAGAAGGAAAATCCTATTCCATTTCTGGGGAGTTATATTGTTATATTAGCTGCTGCTAAGTCAATTATAATTCATAGCAACACTTTATACGGATAGAAATCTTTCCCTATCTTGTACAATCCCCACAATTTCCACCATTCTCATAGTCTTCACCACACTCACTATGTGAATTAATGTCATAGAAGGTCTTCCTTTGTTTCACTGACATCTCCAGTTTTCTCTGCACTTGCTTCTGCTGACAACTTACCTAAAGCATATGAAATGAAGTTTCACCATTTTTACTTCTTTGTGTGTGTGTGTATGTTTTTAGGTATTTTTTTTAATAATGATAAGCATAAAAGCAGTGTGTTTGCTGCATAACATTAAAAAAATAGAAGTTAACAGTGGAAAACCCACTCATAAGACATCCAATTTTGAAATAGTGACTTAAAATTATAAAAGATTGTATTTATCTTTTTCTTCTCCACTTATATTTTACACTCAGTTGAGGTCACACTATGCAGATAATTTTATCTCCTACTTTGTTGACTTACCATTATAATTTATCTATATTACTATTATTTTTTTAAAGCCCTGTGAAATCTTCATTTTTTTAAATTTATTCATTCATTTATTTATTTATTTTTCATTTCAATGAACATCTACAGAGATTTTGGAATTCCATTCACTCATTGTTGCACCCTTCTCCCCCCGCACCCCCCCTCCTCCCCACCCCCCCTGTTTGCTCCTCTCCTTGAAAAGCAGAATAAAAACTCCCTCATTTTTACTTCTAAGAGACTTCCTGATTGTACTTCCTCCAAGTCAGATTGTTTTTGGTTCCTTTGGCTGTCCATAAGGTAGTATAGACACTTTGCCAATACTACAATTCAAAAGCATGAATTCTTCTTTGGTCTCCCTTACTCATCATCCAGCTTTCACATGAATATGAAGCAATTGAAAAGACCATGGCTTGGGTCAGGAATATTACAGAGAATCAGAATTTTACTTAATATAAGAAAAATTAATCATGCATTCAAAAGGAGGCAACTTATTTTAAACAGTATTGAGTTTCTCATCCCTGTACACATTTATTAAAGGTTTCAATAGCCAAATATCAGGAATGACTTAGGTAACTTTCAGTTTGATCACTTTAGGTTTTCAGTAGTTTTATTATAAAATAACTCTGCTAGATGTAAGTTGGTTTCAGCCACACAATGGCCAATTGTGCATGACTACAAACTGATCAATAATTTGTTAAATACTGTACAACAGAGATGAAACATGAACAAATTTATGCTGAGTGACACAAGTCAGTCACAAAAGTCAGTCAGTCAGACAATTATGGCATAAGAAATAATTTACATCCAGGTAGAATAAATCTTAGAGGGTTAACAGAAAGGAGAATTGAGGAAGATAGAAACAAAGAAACTAAAAAATAAAATTAATTTTTTTGCTAAGTACATAAAAATATATATTACATCTATTATTTAAGACAGTATTTCTTTGTATTATTTTTATTTTTATTATTTAGCTGCAACAGAGGACTATAAAAAAATAAAGGTTTAAATTGGAAGATCAGGTGAATCTACATGTATTTGTTTTCTTAGACTATACTAAAAAAGTACCACAAAATAGGTGGTTTATAAAAATATAAGTTTATTGTCTCATACTTCTGAAGACTGACAGTCTGAGGTCAGAGAGTTGACCTTGTTGATTCATATTAAATCTCTGAGGGAGAATCAGCCTTTTGCCTATTTTCTGATGTTTCCAGACATTCTTGGTTTGTAGCTACAACATCAACTGGCATTCTTATCTGCCTTTCTTTGTCTGTTCTCCTCTTTTATAAGGACAGCTCATGATGGCATTAGGACCCATCCTCTCCAGTATTTGTTCTCCCTATGTCTATTCTTCTATTTATAAATTTAATAATCAAGCGAAAATAGCATACAGTCACATAACAACACAATTACTCTAGTATGATCTCTTATATTTCAACATATCGTGTGTGTGTGAGTGTGTGGGGGGGTGTATGAGAGAGAGAGAGAGAGATGAAAGTGGGGTCAGGGAAACACAACTCAATCCATGACACTACATTACCACCAATTAGTTAACATCTACCAAAAAATTTTAGAGCAACTACCCTTATAAGGAAGATCTGATGACTTAGTGGTAAAGAAGGATGCTGTCCTCACAAAGGTATGCCATTCGAATCCACCAGCTATTCTGCAGAAAAAATATGGGCAATCTCTTCTCTTGTGATTTGTTATTATTGTTGTTGTTGTTGTTGTTAAATGCCATTGAGTTGCTTGCAACTCATAGTGACCCCTATGTACAAGAGCCCTAAATCCTGCTCTATCCTGTGTCAATCACATTGTCTCTGACAAACCTATCTCATTACCCCAGTCTCTGAATCAATCCATCTCAGTGAGGGTCTTCCTCTCCTGTGCTGTCCCTTCACTCTTCCTAATATGATGTCCCTCTCCAGGGACTGGTCCCTCCTTGCAACATGTCCAAAGTATGTCAGATGAAGCTTCAGATTCCTTGCCTCCAAGGAGCAAGCTGGCTTTACTCTATCCAGGACAAATCTGTTTGTTCTCCTAGCAGTCCATGGTATATTCGACACTCTTCTCCAGCACTACAGCTCAAAGGCAGCAATTCTCTTTCTATCATCCCTAGTCACTGTCCAGCTCTCTGATGCATAGCGTCAATTACAAAGACTATAATCGGGATCAGGCACACTTTAGTCTCCAGCCTGACGTTGTTGTTCTTCAGTACTCTGGAGAGGTCTCTGACAGCTGACTTTCCCAATGCAATTTGTCTCTTGATTTCCCGGCTGCTACTACCAAGAGTGTTGACCGTGGAGCCAAGCAAACTAAAACTTTTAACTATATCAATCTCTTTACTATCCGTACTGGTGTTCCCAATTGACCTGGTGGTGAGATTTGCACAATAACAACAATCCTTATAAACTCACTGTTATGAAGCTAGTTTTGACATAGTAACCTGCCATTTTTGTCTGAATCTGAGAAGAGATTGTCCACTTTTCTTCCTCAGAACAGCTAATGGTTTCTAAAGGTCTTTCAGAGGGAGCTCTGGTGGCCTAGTGGCAAGAAGCTACACTGTAATCCCAGAGGTGCACAGCTTGAATCCACCAGATGCTCTGCTGGAGAAGGATGGACAATATCCTCCTGTACTGGTCAGATCCAATTTGACAGTGCACACACACATAATAAAATAATAGAATTAAATTAAAACATTTTTAAAAACCAACAAAGATCTTTCAGGCTAGCAGAATGGTGTGTTATTAACAAGAACACTCAGACACTTAATGAAAGGTCACTATCAGTTAGAACCAACTTGAATGCAGTAAGTTTGCATTTTGATAAGTGTTCTTCATGATAAGTACTGAGTTTCACTTCCATACAAAAAAAAGCTAATTAAATTGGCACCAGTAGCACCAAATCAATTAATAAATCTTAACATTAAGAAAATAAAAGCTCTCACCATCAGAACAATAAGAAACATGATGGAAAAGAGATCAGAATTGTCAATGACTACATCTTGCTTAGGTTCACAGTTAATATCTTCATCACCAGTAGCCACAAAACCTAAAGATGTATTGCATTGGGTAAGTCTGTTGTCAGCGACTTCCTCAAAGTGCTAAAGAGCAAAGATGTCAATTTGAAGATTAAGGTTTGCCTCATTCAAACTATGGTCTTTTCAGTCACTTGGTACACATCTGCAATTGGACCATGAATAAGAATAATGGAAGAATAGATGCCTTTGATTTGTAATGTTGGAGAAGAGTGCTCAGTATCCCATGGACCACCAAAGTGACAAATACGTCTTGGAAAGGTGCCACCAGTGTCCCCCTTTGAGGTAAAGATGGTAAAATTTCATCTGATGTATTTTTGGCATGTTGTTTGGTAAGGCCATGCCTTGGAAAAGGATATCATACTTTGAAAGGTAGAGAGTCAGTGAAGAAGGGGAATATCCTCAACGGGGTGGATTGACATAATGGCGGTAATGGTAGGCTTGAACATGTCAGAGATAATGAGGATGGCACAGGATAGAGCAGAATTCAGATCTATTATTCATAAGATTGCTATGAGTTATAGTCAACTTAATAGCCCTTGACAGTAATAGCAACAACAATATGGGGATAAAGTCTTCAAGAAAATATCCCGTATTTGAGAAATGTGCCTAAACAATTGTGTCAGTAGAATGCAGGAAGAATTCCAAAGATCTAACAATATGAAATTTTCATAATATAAAATTTTCATAATATAAAAAAAATACATAAAGGATGTAGCATAGTCCATGTTCAGTCAGCTCTCTGGCCTCAGTGGTAGTACCGGTCAAATGAACTTAAAAAAAGAAATATTTATATTTTCTAAAGAAATTAAGATCTTACAGGTTAGATAGATAGATGACCGATAGATAGATAGATGATAGAGCCAAAGTAATTTTTGAAGGAGTCGTGAGTGGGCAGAAAAGAAATACGTGCAATTCAAAGATAAGAAAAAATATATAGAAGAAAATTTAAATAAATAAGTATCTATAATGCATTTACGATAATAACAATACCATGTAGAAAAAAAATATCCAC
>NW_006400200.1:242584-256876 GCF_000299155.1 Elephantulus edwardii | reverse complement strand
AAAAAAATCCAAGTACTTGTAGAACTTTCAGTTAAGATACCGACAAAAGTAACAGTTCATGGAAAAAAGAGTTTTAAATTTGACAAGAGAAGTCTTCTACTAAAATAACTCTTAAGATCGTGATTTCTTAAAACAAGTTGTGATGTCCTTGATTGCCGTCAGAGTTGAGCACGACTCATAGCGGCCCTATGAACAAAAGACCTGAAGCCTTTCTAAAACTATCATCATTTATCAAAGTTCAGAGTTTCTAGAGGCATGTTGTTTAGGAAGTGGATGCCACTCCTATAGAAGACACTGCCTAAAGGGAAAAAGACAGATTTGAGATAAACAAAAATAAGTTCTTTTTTTTCTTTTACAAAAATAAGTTCTAAACCTTGCCATGTAAAACTTCTGAAATTAAGAGGTGGAAAACATAGAATATTTAACTAGAGAATCAAGATAGTCTGATATAATTTCAAAAACAATGGCACATAGCAGAGGATATTGGAGTATAAAATTGTCCAGCCTCTTGAGGCTCAATTACAAAAGGTCAGTTATTATGGCCCATAGTAAGTATACTGTGAACCTCTAGCCTTGTCCCAAATTCTTTCCATGCTGTGACATCAAAAGTCTGTGTCTATTTGTGCTACTGTTTTTTGTATTAAGTCATAAGCATTAATAGGACAAAAAGCAGATCTTGCCTAGCTCTTTTGGCATATCACACAGCTCAATACGAAGGGTTTTTGATAAACAGAGTTTAATTATGATGAGATTCTGCTAGTCCCTCTGTTTTATAACTTTGTATATTCATAGCGGCTACTCCAGAGGATAAGATTATGTTTTTCAATCTATTTTCCACTCACCACTGCTAGAAAATTTGGCTGAACATATGACTTTACAGGATTGTTTTGAAGAAAAAAATATCTTAATAAAACCATCTATGGGGAAAGTTCTTAATCTAAGATTAATAACTGTTCATTTCCTCTAAAGATGCTGCCAAAGAATTCATAGAGGTAGGAAAAATTATTATCCTGAGAGATTTTCTTCATACACATGATCTACCCCTCTGAATCCTTAAGAGCCTCCACTGCCATATTTTGCAATCATGATGTTGTTGCTGCTGCTCACATTTCCCAAGCATCTGGTATTGGGCATATTTACTGTCCTTTTCCAGTTATTAGCTAATAGAAAAAAGGAATATGACACACCAACTCACCTGTTCCCATATTCTTGCTCCTCCTTAGAATATGATCCCATAGGGGTTCACAGAGAAGCTCAGTAAGTGGAGAGTCAGGCCAAGTATTGTCTTTCATAAAGCCAACAACAATAACATCAATTATATCTTTATATTCACTACATCTATTTACAATCATTACACCTATTAAATATAAAATTTTAGCCAGGCTATAAATGCTTTTTTCCCAAAAGGCAACATATGTCCTTGGAGAAAGTTTTATACTTTAAAAATCATATCATATAGTTTTCCACTAAGAAACAACAATCAACATTTGGAATAGACTGGTCTTGGAGAAGAGAATTCTTAAAGATTTTTATTTAAAAAAAAACTGGATGATTTTAAATCTTTTGCTGAAACTACAGGAAGTGGAGGAAGGAACACAGTTCTGCCGTAGTCTCTGCCATAGGAGTTCTGCCACAGGAATAAAATCAGGCCAGAGCAAAATTAAATACAAAGAAAGGTATGATCGCACAACATTATTAAGGAAAAGGAAGACACAAAGTGAAACACAGAAGTTACAGATAGCAGAGGTAGGTGCTATTATATAAACACCACCTAGAGTTAACTGTAATAAGAGATATTAATCTATGAAGGGATACATAGACTGACAGTCAAGATGAACAAGTATGTGAAGATAAATATGTCAATGATCATATTAGGCTTGGAAGATATTTCTAAGTACATGTATGTATGTGCTGTAAATGAAACTTAAACTCAATTTCTTGGTGTCAAGTCAGAACTGACTCTTAACTGATCCTCTATTTGGTGTATGGTGTAGTGAGCCTATTGTTCAAAACCGCTTTCTTACGCCTTTGCCCTTGACTTTACCACTTTGATGGATGGGAACATGAAAATAGAGTGTGTTATTCTATCCACAAGGGGATTGACCAGTTCATCATTCTATCAGATTTAAAATGAGGAGGTTCAATAGCAGAAATTGGGATAATATAACAATCAGGAGGAAAGAAGCAGCAGAAAAAGTAATATGTATAAGAGAGCAATAGCAGCCACAGCACAGAACAAGAGACCTGAAGTGAGACAAAGCTGGCCTGGGATTGTTGTCTCACAGAACCAAAATCAGGAGCCTACACCCAAGATTTCTAGAGGACTGTGTGGGAGACATCATAATTAGTAGGAGGACTAAAAGAGTTTTGTAACACTGGCCTAGAGCCACAAGGTTGAAGGCTGAAGGGCCTTACAAAGCTATCCTAAGATGTAACCTATTCACTCCCCTAATAAACCCAATAATTGTGAGTATGGATCTGTAGTATCTGTGTAGCCATTACAATGGATTTTGGACTTTTTAGACAGGTAGGATTGGTGTTAGAACTAGTAGATGTAGGAGCAGGAGTGTCGGACTTCTTGGAAATAAGTTTTATGTTGTTCATGCTTGATAGAGATAGTACTGAACATACCAAACATACTAAACAAGACTGCCAAAAGAACAGACAAATATGTCTTGGAGAAAGTACAACTTTGATGCTCCTTAGAGGTAAGGATGGTGAAACTTTGTGTCTCCTTCTTTGGTTATGTTGTTGAAAGGAGTCCATTCTTGGGAAAAGACATCAACTTGGAAAGGTGGATGATCATCTTTACTTTCTTTTTGAAGCTATCATTCACAGTGATAAGTTTACTTTCAGATAAATTATTTCTCTTAGACAAGCATGTCCATCCTTTTGTGGCTCTGAAAGTGATATAATATTGTGCTGGATAAGTCACAAGTCCTGCTTAGCAAATCCTTCCTTTATTAACCTTCCCTAGTTTTCTGGTGGCCTGGTGGATAAGGAATTGTACTGACACCCAAAGGTGGGCAGTTCAAACCTACTAGCTTATCTGAGGAAGAAAGATGGGCAGCCTTCTTTACTAAAGACTGACTGCCTCAGAAACCCAATAGACGATCACTATGAACTGAATCTGACTCCATGACAATAGGAAGTATACCGAGTTTCATAAAAGCAAGAAATTCCTTCTTTATTAGGTTATAGCTTTCTTCCTCACTAGTGGAAGAAAACAAGGGAGTAAGTCTTTTCTCTGCCAATACTTCATTCACAATGCACAGCTAGGATTGCAAATAATGGGATTATTTCTTTTTTAAAATTATTATTAAATTTTATTAGTGTTAATGAACATTTACAGAGAGTTTGGGTTCTCATTCATTCATTGTTGCACTGTTTTCTCTACCCTCCTCCCCAGTTCGTTCTTCTTCACCCGCTCCCCGAATGTCTGTTTTAATTGTCTAATGGCCACAGTGCTTGTCAAAGCCAGTTCTGATTAATCTCCTTTGTCAGTGTGTCCTTTGCCATTCCCTATCACTCCTCCCTGAGAGACTTCACCCTGATTGGGATTATTTCTTGAACAGAAATTTCTCAATTACATTTAAAGAAAAATCAACATTCTATCAGACTTGAAAGGATAAATCCAAGCCTATATACTTCAGTCTTTCAGAGAGATAAATTAGAAATACAAGAGTCGAAGGTGGATATTCACACCTTAAGATCTACTGAGAAAACTAGATGTTCTAATATAATTATATTAACATATTCTGGAGAAGATGAATAACTATTTTTATTTAGAATGATGTTCATTTCAAACATAACCTTAAAAATGGATCTTACCTTTGTTATGTAATTTCAAAGTATTTTTTATTACAATGTAACACAAAGCTACAAGGAAAACAGAACAGTTGTACTTTCAGTACCAGTCAAAATAAGCATTAAAAATGTATAGCATATATATGTTTCTGAAACATAATGCTTAATGTTGTTATTTTAAATAATATTTCAAAGTAAATGAACTGCCTTCTCTGCATATTCTGAATTGCTAGGTTTTGTTGTATTTACAAACTGAATGTGCAATAGAGAAGAGTTACTTCACTAGCTCTTCCAACAGAGACATATAGCAAAGCTATAATCATGCTATCTTATTCATAGTGGCACTACAGCTCCCAGATAGTTGACAGAATAACAAAAGGCTTTGCTGTCAGTATTTTGGTAAATAACATTTTAATTATTAACATCATACCTCCTGCAGAAGGTCCCCTTCATCATTCATCTCAGCCCTTTTTATTTAAGTCAGCTTCAGAAACCATAATATCCCCAACAAATGCATTCAACATGTATTTATATGCATAACTGCAACAAAGACTGCAATGATGAATTCCATGGAGGCTCTATCCAGAGGGGTCTGGCAGGTAATAAAAGATAAACACCAGACTCTGATGTGTCATGCCCAAGGCACAGTATGCTAGAAAAGCACTAGAAGAGTCGAATGACAAATGCTCGTTTATGCCTGACTTCCTGCAAACAAAAAGCATACAAAGCTTAAAACTCTATTGATTGACTTTTTTTTTCTCCAACATGCTGAATTTTTGTTACATAGTAATTGTATTCTGGAATTAAATCTATTATTTGGCTCTCAAATGGGAAAACATTTATTAGACAATAGGCTATCAGAGCTCACAGACAAAAACCCAAATGGAAAAATACAGTTGCAAATGACCTAGATTTTTTTTATCAATAGCAAATATCCACACATTTGTAATTCTCTTTTTTTCCCCTTTTCCTTTCTAGAGCCCTTTCTGTTCTGCAAATTAATTCTATCCCTTTATTATATAACTTCAATTATCTTTATTTAGCTTTTCCAATTCTTTTAATGCTAATCTCTGTGAAACCCCAGCCCATTCCAGTAGTCCACAATGAGTATGGAATCGCCTGCAGGCTGCCCCACACAGTCCCAGAAACCAGCTTACCTCAGTTAGAACAGGAAATGCCTTTTTCTCACTAGGAAAGGATGTTTGAAATAAAGCTTCTGTTGCCTTCAGCTGGGTCTTCAAGTACATTTGATGAGACAAAGTAATGACACTATTTTTATTCCTATTATACCATCTTTATTTCCCCTGTGTAAATGATCAGTCTTCTCAGGTGCTCTAAAATCTCTGTGCCTAAGGAAACTCAGGTAAACACTCAAGCCAGTTGTTTTGTTCTGCTGAGTGGGAACTGACTCATAGCTGACCCTCCAGACTTTTCAGAGGTTGTAAATCATATGGAAGGAGATTGCACATTTTTTTTCTACCAAGTAGCTCATGAATTTCAACAGCCTTCCTTTTGGTTGGTAGCGTAAGCCAACAATTTCAGTGAACATATGTCATCCAGGCCTGACTTTCTGGTCTTTGTTCAAAGTCCCCTTTCCTAATAGGAATGTCACTGTTTCCATCCTGCCAGCACTAGGGCTATGCCTGACTATGAGGTTTTTTACTCTCTCCTATTTGTTTTCATTTACAATCAACTGTGGGTGGGAAGGCTCTTGTTTAGACTAAAAGGATCTGGTTGGCGGGCCTTCATATTTAAAAGTTGTTTGAGTCTTGCCTGAGGGTGAGCCTCCCTCCAGCTTAGAGCAAGTACATCCTGGAATGTAAGTGATTTTTATTTACTTGAAAGCTAGATGTAAACTGTTTGGGCTTTCTGTTGTGTTAGCAATCAAGTGTAAGCTCATTGGCTGTTTCTGAATTTATTTACAATCATTTATGGGTAGGAAGCCTCTTGTTTAGGCAAACAGGATTTGGTGGGCAGACCTTTGTATTTAAAAGTCAATTAGGTGCTGCCTGAGGGTGAGGTATTGGTTATATTTGGAGAGAACATTGTTCTAAGTCATGCAGCACTTATCTGTCAGTTTGTTGTACTGAGATAACTTGGGGTTGCTATGATACTGAAATCTGTGCCACTGATGTGTCAAATGCCATAAAGGTTTCCCATTGGGGACAGGTTTTGGTGGAGCTCCCTGATTAACACTGACTAGGAATCAGGATGGGCCATCTACTTCCTAAATAACAGGCCTTTGAAAATTCTGTGGACACTAAAGAAAGAGGATACTTATAGTAGTATAGTGGTAGACCCCAGATTAGAAGTCAGGTGAAATGAGGAAAATCAGTAACCAACATTGTTTAACAACAGGAACATGGAATGCATGTAACTTGAATGCTGGAAAACTGGAAATTGGAAATGTAACACATGATTCTTAACATAATAGGCCTTAGTGAGATGGCCACTGTGAATCATATAATTATATGATATACTATGCAGGAATGAAAAACAGAGGAAGAATGGTGTTGCATTCATAGTAAAAAAGTCAATTTCAAGTTCTATCCTGGAGTAAAATGTTGTGAGTGATAGGATAATATTCATACGTATACAAGAACAGCTCAGAAACATGACTATTATTTAAATATATCCTCCTACATCTAGAGCCAAAGAGGAAGAAATTGAAAAGTTTTATTAAATTTTGCAGCCTGAAATTGACCAAAATGCAATCAGGATGCATTAATGATAATTGGTGCCTGGAATACAATAGTAGGAAAAAGGGAAGAAGGAAGAGTAGCTGGAAAATATGGGCTTGGTGATAGAAATGAAGCTGGAAATAGAATGACTGAATTTTGTATTTACAGTGATTTATTATTGCAAGTACCTTCCTGAAAAGACACAAAAGATGACTTTATACTTTGGTCTCACCTGATGTGCTGCATAGGAAACAGAATGACTACATTTGAGAAAGAAATCATTGGGAAAGCTTAGTATCAGCAGACAAAATAAGGTCAGGGGCAGACTATGGGTCAGATAATCAATTACTCATACGCAAGTTCAAATTGAGGCTGAAAAAAATTAAAATAAGTCCACAGGAACCAAGATATGACCTTGAATTAATTCCATCTGAATTTCATGACCATCTTAAGAATGGACTTATGGCATTGGACATCAATGATAGAAGACCAGATGAGTTGTGGGATGATATCAAGGATATCATTCATGAAGAAAGGTCATTACAAAAATGAAGGAGAAAAAAAAATTGAAATGGATTTCGAAGAGACTCTAAGGAATGCACTACAGCATAAAGAAGCCAAAACTAAAGGAAAACATCAAAGTGAAAGAGCTAAATGGACAATTTCAAAGGGCAGCTCAGGAAGACAAATCAAAGTATTATAATGGAATGTGCAGAGAGCTGGCATTGCAGCATATAAGTGTAAGAACTCTCTCTGCATTTCTCAAGCTGAAAGAACTGAAGAACAAATTTAAGCATTGTGTCACAATATTGAAAGATGCTATAGGCAATATAGTGAATGCCTGGAAAACATCAAAAGAAGATAGAGGGAATACACAGAGTCACTGTACCAGAAAGAATTAATTGACACTAAAAAAATTTCAGCAAGTATTATCTGAATAAGAGCCAGTGGTAATGAAGGAGGAAGTGGATGCTTCATTGAAGGCATTGGCAAAAAATAAGGCCCTCGAAATTGATGGGATACCAATTGACTTGTTTCAATTAACAGATACAGACTTGGATGCACTCACCAGTCTATCCCAGGAGGTTTGGAGGATAGACGTCTGGCCAACAGGTCGGAAGAGGTTCATATTTGTTCCCATTCCCAAGAAAGGTGATCCAACTGAATGTGGAAATTATCAAACAATATCATTGATATCACATGTAAGCAAAATACTGCTAAAGATGATTAAAAAACAGCTGGAACAGTACATAGATAATAAACTTCCAGAAGTTTAAGCAGGACTTAAAAGAGGCCATGGCACCTGGGATATCATTGCTTATGTCAAATGGATCCTGGATGGAAGTAAGGAATACCAGAAGAATGCTAATTTTAGCTTTATTGCCTATCACAGGCATTTGACTGTGTGGATCATGACAAGTTACAGCTGATATTGAAAAGAATGGGGATCCCAGAGCACTTGATTGTGCTCATGTGACCCCTAGATCTAGACCAGGAGGCTGTTGTACAAACAGAGCAAGGGAGTAATGCATGGTTTGGAATTGGGAAGGGAGGAAACCAGGGTTATATTCTCTCTCCATACCTATTCAATTTGGAAGCAGGAGTGGCATCTATTTCTAAATGACATGCTTCCAGAAACTCTATGAACTGATAAATGTTGATAGTTGTAGAGGGGCTTCAGGCCTTTTGTTCATAGGGTCTCTATGAGTCATGTTCGATTCAAAGGCAATCAACAACAAAAACAATCTATTCAATCTGTATACTGAGCAAATTATCCAAGAAGCTGGACTCTGAGGAAGAGTGTGGCTTCAGGATTGGAGGGAGATTTATCAATAACTTATCAATAACATGCAGATGACACAACCTTGCTTGCTGAAAGTGAGGACTTGAAGCACTTGTTGCAGAAGATCAATGCAGCCTTCAGTGTGGATTGCATCTCAGTATCAGGAAAACAAAGATTCTTACCACTGAACCAATAGACAGTGTCATGATGGATGGAGAGGACACTGAAACTGTCAACAACTTCACCTTGTATCCACAATAAACACGCTTGGTACCAGTAGTTAGGAAATAAAGAGATGCATTGCACTGGGAAAATCTGCAATTAAGGACCTTTACAAATTGTTGAGATATAGTGGTATCAGTTTGAAGACTAAGGTGCATCTGATTCAGGTGATAGTCTTTCTGATTACTAGCTATGCCTCTGAGACCTGGACAATGAGTAAGAATGACAGAAAAAGAATTAACACCTTTGATATGTGGTGTTGGACAAAAACACTGAATATCCCATGAACAGCCAAGAGAACAAGCAGTGATGTCTTGGAGAGGGTGCAGTCTGAGTGCTCTTTGGAAGCAAGAATGAGGAAGCTTTGCCTCACATACTTTGGACATTTCGTTAAGTGGTGCTTGGAGAAGGACATGATTCTGGGAAAGGGGTGTCGGTGAAGGAGAGAAAGACCCTCAACTAGGTGGATTGACATAGTGACTGCTGCAATGGTCTCTTGTGGGTCAAGAAGTGTGAAGATGGTGCAGGATAGAATAGCGTTCAAATCTTTTGTTCATAAAGTCTCTATGAGTTGTTCTGACTCTATGTCACCTTAAGACAACAACAATAACCCATCTACATTGAGATACTGGATTTAGATGGTCAGATGCTGACCTCTAGCTAGAGCTGCATGCATAGCATGACTACTGGTGAATTCTTAGACTTCCACAAGGAAAGGAATCGTATCTTCCAAATTCTGCTGAATTTCCTTCTGTTGTATTTCTCCACATCTCTAAGAGTGTTCTATTATTTCCAAGGACAGAATCTTACATGGGTTTTGGTCAGTTCTCTTTTGACTCCATATTTCCTTTCATTTTTTACTTCCCTTCCAAATACATATTTCTCCTTATGTAAAATTTTTATCATTATGTTGTTGGGGAAAATATTTGATGATGAATCTTGTTTTCATTTTATTACTTTTCCAAATGGAAAACTGAAAAAAAAAGGTTCATTTTCTGTACATATTTTGCTTTACAACATTAATTATAATACCCACAATGTAGCCACATTCTTCCTACTAGTTCTCTGTGATTCTAATTTCCATTAATCCCTACTCCTTCCCACCTTCACAACTTTACTACTGGGCAAATGCTGTCCTTTTGATCTTATATAACAGATTCTTCCAAGAAATGAGTACTTTCCTGATATTACTGTTCATCTTAGCTGAAAGTTGAAACACAAAAGTAAATTTAATTCCAGGTCCAAAGGATGACTAAAAGACCATGGTCTCAGGGATTCCACAAATCTCTACTGAACCAGTAATCCTAGTCATTTTTGCTTTTCCATTTTGTTCCATGTTTTGTTTTGTTTTGTTTTTCACCCACTCTGTCTAAGATTCTCTACCATAATCCCTTTTAGAGTGGTCAGCTCTGATAAGCAGGCACCACCTAGTTCTGGCTTCAGAGTTATAGAGACTGAAGTTCACATGATTCATTAGAACCTTGAATACATTTTTTTTAATGTATCTTTGCTTTTCCTCCCTATTCTGTCTTCCTTTCTTTTGGGAGAGACCAACAGTTGGACCTTAGATTGCTGCTTTTGAGCTTTTATGACTCTAGCTGCTACTAAACAAAGCAGAATGTAGAAGATTGTTTTTGTGAACTATGTTAAAAGTCAATTTTACCTTGTTGTTCCCAAAGACCATACACTTGGGGACCTAGGACCACAGGCTTTTTCTCTCAGGGTGTTTGGTGAATTGACATAGTGATATTTAAATAACTTTGCCTGCTGTTGGCTCTGCTTTGTATAGATTTGTTTACAAAATATATTACTACTATGACTGTAGAAATATTCTGTCAGTCCTACATACGACCTTGAATGTAGTCTTTTTCATCCGCTCTGTTTCTCTTGTCTGCTTGGTTTTATATTAACTTGTAGATTAGTGTTTAGAATTGCTAATAGTTAAGTATTAAAAACCTTTGTGCATGAAATAACAGAATTGTGCATGAAGTGATTTTGTTAGTTGTATTTTTGTGCACATCTTCATTTCTTACTTTTCATTTGTAATTGTGTGCTGATAATCTCCTAATTGTACATTCCCTTTCTCTGTACCCATCTTAATTTGTTCCATTACCTATTGGTGCTCTGGTGACATAATGTGTAATGTATATAACTGCTAACCAAAAGGTCAGCAGTTTGAGTTCACCAGTTGCTTTGATCTATAAAGGAGAAATATTCCCCTCTCATAAAAATTTACAGCCTAACAGGAGTCCAGAATGAAGGCTGCACAGTAGAGTGGACTTGTGGGGAGGAATTGTATAACAATGAAAGAATTTTTCCTTCACTTTTCAAAGACAAGTGTGAACTGGGGGGGAGGGGTGGGTAGGGAGAAAAGGGCAACAATAAAGGAATGGAAATCCAAAGTCTCTGTAAATTTTCATTAAAATTAATAATAATTAAAAAATTACAGCCTTAGAAATCCAAGGGAAAGTGGCAATAAGTTGGAATCTACTCATTGATGTTGTTGTCATGTAACAACATCAAGTCAACTCTAATTCACAGCGACCCCAAGCACAATAGCTCTAAATCCTGCTCTATTCTGAGCCAATATCATCATTTCTGACAGACCTACCCCCACTACCCCAGTCAATGAGTCAATCCATCACATCCAAGGTCTTCCTTTCTTGCCTTCCAAGCCTTCCAAACATGATGTCCACTCTTCCCTCCACCTTTCCAAGCATGATGTCCCTCTTCAAGGACACTTTGTTCACTCCTTGCAACATGCCCAGAGTATGTCAGACAAAGCTTCAGAATCCTTCACTCCAAGGAGCAGCCTGGTTTCATCCTCTCCAGGACAGACCTCGTTGTTCTCCTAGTACATATATATTCAATACTCTTCTCCAGCACCACAACTCAAAGGACTCGATTCTTCTTCTATCATTATTAGTCATTGTTCAGCTCTCTACTGCATAGCAAGTAATTATGAAGATCATACCCTAGATCAGGCACATCTTAGTTTCCAGACTGACACCATTGCTCTTCAGTACTCCTGAGAGTTCTCTGACGGCAGATTTTCCCAGTGTAATTCATCTTTTGATTTCCTGGCTGCTGGTAACAAGAGTGTTGGTTGTGGAGCCAAACAAGCTAAAGCTGTTAACAGTCCTAGTCTCTTCACTGTCTATCAAGGTGCTGCTAATTGGCTCAGTGGTGAGAATCTTTGTTTTCTTGATGTTGAGCCTCATTATCCATATTAAAGGCTGCAGTTCTTAACCTTCTGCAGCAAAAGCCTCAGGCCCTCCTCAGTTTCTGTCTGCAGCAAGGTTGAGTCATCTGCATAGCACAATTTGTTGATGAGTCTTCCTCCAATCCTAATGCCACATTCCTCCTCATAAAGTCCAGCCTTCTGAATGATCTGTTCTATATATAGATTGAAAAGTCATCAAGATAGGATGTATTCCCTGCATTCATTCACCTTTCCTGATTTTAAACCATGTAGTGTTTCCTTGCTCTGTTCTGATGACTGCCTTCTGGTCAAAGTATAGGTTTCGCATAAGCACAGTAAGTATTCTGGGATTCCCATTCTTCTCAGAGTTAGCCACAGTTTGTTGTGATCCACGTAGTCAAATGTCTTTGTACAGTCATTTCTCTGATAGAATGATAGTCATTTCAGATAGACATCCCTCTGGTACTCTCTACTTTCAGCCAAGATTTATCTGACATTGGCTATAATGTCCCTAGTGCAATGGTCTCTCTTAAACCCAGCCTGCACATCTGGGAGTTCTCTGATGATGTACTGTTTTAGTAGACTTTGCATAATTTTCGGTAGGATCTTAATGATATTGTTTGATAATTTCTAAATTCTGTCAGGTTGCCTTTTTTGGAATAAGAATAAATATGGATTTCTTCCAGTCAGTTGGCCAGGTAGTTGTCCTCCAGATTTCTCAGCATAACTTGGTGAGTGTGTGCAGGGCAGCATCTATTTGTTGAAATATATCAATTGATATGACGTCAATTCCTGGGGCCTTGTGTTTTGCTGATTCCTTCAGAGCAGCTTAAACTTCCTCCTTCATCACTAGAGGCTCTTGGTCATACATTGTTTCATACATGAAATTCTTCTGTGTCAGCCAATTCTTTCTGGTATAGTAACTCTGCGTACTCCTTCCATCATCTTTTTATTTTTTCCTGGGTTATATTCAGCATTCTTCTCACAGCATCTTTAAGTATTAAAACTTGAGTCTTGAATTAGTAAAGTACATTTATTTTTCCTCTCCTCACCACAAAATCTTTTCTTATGTGCATAAATCTTTGCTTAGCTTTTTATAAGTGAACTTATGCAGTATTTATCCTTTTGTTGTCCTTCTATGTCACTCAGCACAATGTCATGCAAAGTGAACCAAGTTATGAGATAATCTAGAATTCTTCATTACTCAGTGTTCCTTGCATATGTTCTCTACCCTTAATAATGAAACTAGGTATCTGAACAGCATTCCGTGTTTCTCTTGAAAGTGAAATGAAATTAAAAGACTAAATGGAGGCTAGACTAGATGGAGGCCTCTTTATCTGAGGACTTCAGCATGCAGAAACCTTCCTCAATCCCCCTTTTTTAAGTGGAAAGGGGGATGTTGGAAATACTTTTTGCCACTGACTCAGTGTTGTGTCAAAGGTTTCTTGTTCAAAATAGCTTTCTTAGCCATTGACCAACATTTTTATTTTGTGATGAAGTATTTATTGTGTTAAGGAGAAAGGACTTGAGTGAGATAAAAGCCCTCTCTACTAGAGGTCTTTATAAACATATGGGAGCTAAAAGTTAACTCTCTTTGGAGACTCACTTTCCTGGGATATACATCCACCTGTGCCAATTTGACACACAATTGACAGTCTACAAGACATTGTCCCATCACTGACCAGTCTCCACAACACCTGCCTGTATAATTCACAGTCACATGAGTTATTTCCTTGACAGATTTTCGTTTCTGTGAGACCTTCTAGTGAATTACAGAACCCAAAGTACATAGAATAGGGGTATTAACTGAAGGAAAACAATTGATGTCAGAAACCATTGAGTGGTACAGAAAATCAAACATTCAAGACGTTATTGGCTTCTGCTACTAATCTTCACAGAATATATGTGCTGTTTGTTGTTATGTGCTGTCAAGTCACTTGCGACTCATAGCGACCCTATGTACAACAGCTGTAAACCCTGCTCTATCCTGTGCCAATCTCACTGTCTCTGACACACCCATCCCGATTACCCCAGTCACGGAATCACTCCACCTCATAGAGCGTCTTCCCCTTCTGCACCATCCCTCCACTCTCCCAAGCATGATGCCCTTCTCCAAGGACCTCTCCCTCCTTACAACATGTCCAAAGTATGTCAGACGAAGCCTCAGAATCCTTGCCTCCAAGGATCAGATTGGTTTAACCCTCTCCAGGATGAATCTGTTTGTTTTTTTGGTAGTCCACGGTACATTCAATACTCTTCTCCAGCACCACAGCTCAAAGGCATCAATGCTCCTTCTATCCTCCTTAGGCATTGTCCAACTCTCTGATGAATAACAAGTGATTGAAAAGACCATAGCCTGTATCAGACTCACCTTAGTCTCCAGAGTGATGCCATTGCTCTTCAGTACCCTGGAGAGGTCCCTAAGAGCAGACTTTCCCATCGCAATACGATTTTTTATTTCCTGGCTACTGGTGCCGAGAGTGTTGACCGTGGGCCCAAGCAGACTAAAGTTGTTAACAATCTCAATCTCTTCAGCATCCATCCAGATATTGCCAGTTGGTCCAGTGGTGAGAATCTTTGTCTTCTTGAGATTGAGC
>NW_006400200.1:213494-242484 GCF_000299155.1 Elephantulus edwardii | reverse complement strand
TTTCAGCAAGCAGGGTTGTGTCATCTGCATAACGCAGATTGTTAATAGATCTTCCACCAATCCTGACACCACACTTCTCCTCACAGAGACCAGCCTCTCGGATAATCTGCTCTGCATACAGGCTGAAAAGGTATGGAGATAGGACACATCCCTGACTCAATACTTTCCCATTACTAACCATTTCCTTTGTTTTTCACCCTCTCTGTCTCCCCTCTGTGGATCAAAATCCTCTAAGAGTCTTTTAATCTGGGCTTCCTTGGTAGTGATAAAAATAAAAACTCAAACTCACAATGATCCAGTCAGGCCTACTCTGGAGACTTTAAATCACATGGGAGGACATTGTCCATCTTTTTCCTGAGGAGTTACTAGTGGATTTGAAACACCTTTGGATACGCAGTACAACTCTCTTCTGATTAAGCCACCAGAGTTCCTTCAGCAGTGAGAAGATCCCCACTTTTATGCAGATGCACCTTTTCCTCAGCCAGTAGCCAGCCATTCATGGGGAAATAAATAAGCAGTTGCCAAGTATATTTTCTGGGTTTTAACTTGTGCTGCACTGTAATCCCAAAGGCATGCAATTGGAATCCACCAGCTGCTCTGTAGGAGAAGAATGGGCAATCTCCTGTGTGATTTACTAAATCTGAAAACCTGATACACTGTCAGCTATGAGTCGGTTCTGACTCAAGGGCACACAAGAACAGTATTGTAAAACCCCTGGTGACATAGGGATTAAAGTGTTGGTTTCTAACTAAGAAGCCCATTATTGAAACCTTACAGAGCAATTCTGAAGTGTCTTATAGGGTCTCTGAGACAGAATCAACTTCATGACATAGGTTTTCGAGAAAGTGAAACCTGGGTGATCTTTGCAGGCAAGGATTGTGAAACTCTGTCTCACATCCTTTGGGTATGTTATTAGGAAGGACCAGCCCTTTGAAGAAGGACATCATGCTTGAAAATTTAGAGGGTCAATGAGAGAGGAATATCCTCAAAAAGTTTGATTATCAGAGTGGCTGTAACAATAGGTTCAAATGTGTTGGAGGTGGTTGAAGATGTCAAGGAAAAGGACTGGTTATAGATTCGTTGTTCATGAGGTCACTACGAGTCCCAGTCAACTGGACCACACTAGCAACAACAGTAACATATTAAAGACTTAACCATTATTTTAATTTTTACTCATTATCTTAATTGGCTATTTGGGAAGCCTAGCATCAGTAATTCAGCTCCTTCAGTTCAGCTCCCTCTCTGACACAGACGCAAAAATTCATTGCCATTGAGTCAGAGGCAACTCATAGTTGCGCCTCCAACTGGTTTTCAAAAACTATAAACAGCATGGAATGAGATTGCTCATCTTTCTTACACTCGTCTTTCTGCCACCTTTGCAGCACAACTCTTTACCCACTAGGCAACCAGAGATCCTTCTCTGACACACACAATTAACATTTATTTATGTAAACATAGCATCCTAAATGCTGTTGGCATCCAAAATCACATCTCATTTTCTAAACTCTTCATATTAAAAACAAATCTTTATTTTAAAGTTCAAGATGAGAATTATAAAAAACCCAAACACCACAATTGCTGTATCATGAAATGTGGGTGTTTGCTCTTTTCCAACAAGTGAAACATATGAATAATTAGATCTTACTAAGTTCTTAGAATCGATTCATTCTATATTTATAAGACTTTTCATGCAGCTCAGGAGTTTTCTCAACTGCACAATTGCCTCAAGCCACATATCACAGTCAGAGAGAACTTAATTCAGAGATTCTCATTGCCAGTGACAACCACCTACAGAGCTTCTTTTCAACTCTACGGTGCTCTCTAGACTTGTACTAAATCATCTTGAACCTATTGATACAATTGTCACGATGCCCTGATACCTAGACTCTCTCCTTCCTCTCAACTTTCAGATCCGCTATTTTAACAATCATCTGCCTCCAGCTACTGCTCTCACCATCTGGTTGTGTATTTACTAAAAATCAATTATATTGATTTTCAAAATTGTATGCTGAGTGCAAAAGTTACTGCAGGTTTGCAATTTAGTTACATATCGTGTAAATCAATATGAGAAATGTAGTTAATATGTCTTCAAAACTAAGCTGAATCCTTTAAAAGATTTGAGAATTGTGCATATCTAATAAAACAATGCTGTTGAATTAAGTCTAGGAAAATGACTGTAAGAATATTTTTAAACTCTAAATGCATAGCATTTTCTTTCACATTATCTTGCCATTATCTTTAAGATAGTGCTTCACACACACACACAAGCTTTCTTTCACATCATCTTACCACATGATCTTCTTAATAGTGCTTCACACACACACACAAAAAGCTTAAATCCTGTATTACTATTTTATGACATACTATAAGAATAGTTTATACAAGGAAGACAATATGAATCCAAAGTATATAAATCCAAAGAATATATGTATAACAAAATCAATAGATTGACTAATAAATACATAATTATGTGGCAAGGTAGATATTATGTTTGAAATGAGTATTCTTCTTTATCATTTCTTATTTCAAGTTAGTACTTTCTTGATTAACCAATTGACTTTTCTATCATTTAGGACAAAAGAAGTCTATCATTTTCACAAATACTTCTTAAAAGAGTAGATGAGGTCTTTAGGGTAAAAGTGCCATATTTAATATATTATTTATTTTATTTCCTAAAAAATGATAAAGAAAAACCTTACTAAAAAGATAAGTAATAAAATAGAAAACAATAGAAAATAAATTGGGAGATAGAAGCAGGTAGACAAACAGTAACATACTTTTAGCAGAACTTTCAAGAAATAAATGAGATTTTAAAAACAGAAACTAGAAATGATGGGTGATATAAATAGAAAGATAAACAAATCGATAGCCAGATTATGTGTGTGTGTGTGTGTGTGTGTGTATAATATCTAGGAATATAAACATGAACTCATTGCTGTAGAGTAGGTTCTGATTAATGACAGCTCTCCACTGGATTTCTGAGGCTATTAAAACAGAGATCCCAAATGGAGAGCAATAAAGGAAATTCTCAGGAAACCAGTAAGAAGATATCTCAGAATGACACACAACCATCAGAATAAAAGTACTATCAGGTACATTTGTAGGCAATAAGGTCTCAAAAAATATTTTTCAAGATTAAATGATTTTGTGTCTGAATGTTTTGAGAGGAATGGAGAGGTTAAATTTCTAAGACATATATATATGTGTGACTCTGTGGATCACAACAAGGTGTGGCTGACTCTGAGAAGAATGGGAATCTTAGAATATTTGATTGTGCTTATGTGAAACCTATAGCTAAACCAAGAGGCAGTCATCAGAACAGAGCAAGGAGACACTGCATGGTTCATAACTGGGAAGGGGTCCAGCAGGGATGTATTCTGTCTCGATACCTTTTCAATCTGTATGCAGAGCAGATCTTCTAGGATGCTGGGCTGTACAAGGAGGAATGTGGCATCAGAATTTGTGGAAGATTCATCAACAACCTGTGTTATGCAGATGACACAACCCTGCTTACTGAAACTGAGGAGGACCTGGAGCACTTGCTGCAGAAGGTCAAGGACTGCAGCCTTCAATACGAGTTGAAGCTCAGCATAAAGAAAACAAAGATTCTCACCACTGGGCCAACTGGCAGCACCAGTATGGATGGTAAAGATTGAGATAAGTTTTACTTTGCTTGGCTCCACAGTCAACTCTCTTGGTACCGGCAGCCAGGAAATCAGAGACGAATTGCATTGAGAAAGTCAGCTGTCAGTGACCTCTCCAGAGTACTAAAGAGTAATAATGTCAGTCTGGAGATCCAGGCCATAGTCCTCGCAATTGCATGCTGTGCATCAGAGAGCTGGACAGTGGCTAGGAACGGTAGAAAGAGAATTGATACCTTTGAGCTGTGGTACTGAAGAAGAGTGTTGAATATTCCATGGACTGCTAGAAGAACAAACAGGTTGTCCTGGAGAGGGTGAAAACTGGGATGCTCCTTGAAGTCAAGGATTCTGAAGCTTTGTCTGACATACTTTGGGCATAGTGCAAGAAAGGATCAGTCCTTAGATATAACATCATGTTTGGGAGAGTGAAGGGCTAGCACAGGAGAAGAAGACCCTCGATGAGATGGATAGATTCAGTGCTTGGGGTAGTGGGAGTAGGTGTGTCAGTAACAATGACGTTGGCACAGGATAGAGCAGGGTTTAAGGCTCTTGTACATAGGGTTGCTATGAGTCTCAAGTGACTCAATGACACAGAACAACAAGCAAATGAAAAACAAAAGATTAGGTAGGAAATCAAATACTTAAGCAGGCAAGAAAAAAGTAATCCTATGAAGGCTAGGGTCAAACAAGTGATTTTACATAGTCATAGTAACACAAATACTAAATATTGATCCTTCAAAAATTATAATATTAATTTACTAGGAAACCTTCTATTCAATATTGTATTGGAAGTACTTGTTAGGACAATACTAGGAGAGAAGGAAATAAAATGTATCATCCTGATCAGCAAAGAGATGGTTAAACTGTTGCAATATGCAGACAATATGATAGTGTACGTAGAAATCTGAACACACAAAAAAACTGTTAGAGCCAGTATACCAATTTAGTAAAGCCAGTATACTAATTTAGTATACCAGGATACAGGATCAATATCCAAAAATCAGTGGGATTCCTCCGCAGTAATAAAAAGAACTCGGAGAAGTAAACCAAGAAAGCAATACCATTTACAAGAACCAACCACAACTTGAAATACTTGAGAATGAACCCAACTAGAGATACAGAAGACCTATACAAAGAAAATTACAGAACATTTTTGCAAGACACAATAAAATACCTAGAAAATGGAAAAATGTTCTCTGTTCATGGATAGAAAGACTCAAAACTGTAAAAATTACAGTCCTATGAATAACAATATCCATGTTCAATATAATTCCAATATAGATACCAAATTCATTTTCAAGGAGATTGAAAGGGAAACTGTCAAGCTTATTTGTAAAGAAAAGAGACCTTGAATGAGCAAACTGAAAACCAACAATAAAGTGGGAGGCACAGTGCTCCCTGACCTGAAAACCTACTACACAGCAATAGTAACCAAAGCAACATGGCACTGCTACAGTAATGGACACATAGACCAGTGGGACAGAATGGAGAACCCAGAAATGGACCCATATATCTATGGTCAACTGATTTTTGACAAGGAAAAGAAGTTTATCAAATATGGAAATGAGAATCTCTTTAATAAATGGTGCTGGCAAAACTGGACTATTAACAACAGAAAGCTGAAATAGGATCCACATCTCACACCATACACAAAAATCAATGCAAAGTGGATCAGAGACCTGGAGTAAAGTCCAAAAGCCATAAAGTTCATCAGAGACAAACTGGCATCAGGCTTAGAGGGCATAGTCAAAGGTACAATGAGACTACCAAATACAGTCAGAAGCACACACTCTGAAGAGGATAAAATTGATGAATGGGACCTTCTAACGATTAAATCTCTGTTCTCATCAAAACCTTTTTCCAACAGGGTGAAAAGAAAACCTACTGACTGGGAGCAAACATTTGGCAATACCATCTAATATGAGAGTCTCATAACAAAACTTTACAGAATACTGGGCCTATAGAAGAAAAAGACTGATAGTCCAATTACAAAATGGGCAAAAGACATGGAAAGATCTTTCACAGAGGAAGACATTGAGATAGCCAAGAGACACATGAAGAAATGCTCCAAATACTGGCAGTAAGAGAAATGCAAATAAAAACCACAATCTTACCCCAGTAGCAGTGACAAAGTTTAGCAGAGCAGCAAGGAATAAATGTTGGAGAAGATGTGGTGATAGAAACTCTTATACATTTTTGGTGGCATTGTAAAATGGTATAACTACTCTTGAAGGCAGTTTGGCATTTCCTCGAAAAGTTGAACATAGAAATTCCATATAACTCAGCTATTCCACTGCATAGAATATAGCCCGAGAAAATGAGAACTGAGGCACAGAGACTTGTATCCAAATGTTCATAGCAGCATTATTCATCATTGCAAGAACGTGGAAACAGCTCAACTATCCAACCACAATGGAACACTATGCAGCACACAGGAGCAATGATTTTGTAAATTACTACCTAACTTGAAGGTACTGGAGAGTAAAATGCTAAGTGAACTAATTCAGTCCCATAAGGACAAATACTGTATAAGAACATTACTGTAGAATGTGTATGAAGATCCAAGGTGGGGATGGGGAAGCAGCAGGGTGAGAATGGGTGAGAAATTAATCATAGGGTTGTACAACTTGATGGGTGAAGAGAGGAATGGGGAAAAGAAAGGAGAAAGATCCAATATGAGAAACAATGTATACAAACTTTATAAGTAAATTAGTATAAAAATTAAAAATATTATTGGGGAAAAAAAACAAAGCAAACTGGGAAAGCTAGAGGCTTCATTACATTCAGGAAAAAAGTAAAAGGGAACTAAATATTCATCTATCCATTTTGAGCAGTTAAGAATTAACACCTTAAAAATATGAGGGAGAGAACTGTTTAAAAGCGATATGATTAGATGGCATTTTCATGATAACAGTCCAGAATGAAGGCTGCATAGAGAGTGGACTGGACAGGGACTGTAATACAGTGAAAGAATTTTACTTTTCAAAGAGAAGAATGAACTGGGGACAAGGGGTGGGCAGGAAGAAAAATGCAACAATGAATGAATGGAAATCCAAAGTCTCTATAAATGTTCATTAAAATTAATAATAAAAAAGAAAAAAATAATTAATACCAAAAAATTAAAGGTGCATTACAACCAATTTTAATTAATACAAATACCTTGCTAAAATCAAAGAATGGATGCTTTGGGAGGGGCCATGCAAGTAAACTAAGGGACCAAGTGATTCTTTAAACCATTGTTCTGTATCACTTTTTATTTAATTAATTTTAATGAAAATTTACAGAGACTTAGGGTTTCCATTCATTCATTGTTGCACTTTTCTCCCTGCCTATCCCCTCTCCCCAATTCACTCTTCTCCTTAAAAAGTAAAATTAAAAACTCTTTCACTGTTATGCAATCCCTCCCTCCAGGTCCATTCCACTGTGCAGCCTTCAATCTGGACTCCTGACATGACAATAATATCCAATCATATATCCCTTTTAAACAGTTCTCTCCCTCATCTGTTTCGATTCCATATACATCATTCATCCCCTCCATCTCTTTCTTCCCTCAACCCCAGTCTTAGTCCCATTTTATAATAGTGGCCTAATGCAATATTTGTCTTTTTGTGATGAGATATTTCACTCAGCATAATGTCCTCCAGGGTTACCCATTTTGTATAGTATTTCATGAGTTCCTTGTTTTTTAATGCTCAATAGTATTCTATTGTGTGAATATATGAGCTTCTCTATCCATTTGTTTGTTGATGGGCACTTAGGTTGTTTCCAACTCTTTGCTATTGTGAACAAAGCTGCAATAAACATGAGTGTGTATATATCTGGTTGGGTGGCAGTTATGGTTTCTTTAGGGTAAATTCTCAGTAATGGAACTGCTGGGTCAAATGGTATTTCTATATGCCAGAAAGCCTTCCATAGTAGTTGCACCATTTTTCACTCCCACCAAGAGTGAATAAGGATTCCAGTTTCTCTGCAACCTTGCCAGCATTTGTTGCTTTCTGTTCTGTTAAATTTTGCTATTCTTACTGAGGTGAGATATTATCAGAGTTGTTTTGATTTGCATGTCTCTTAGAGCTCGGGATTTTGAACATTTCTTCATGTTCTTGTTGGTCATCTGAATCTCTTCTTTGGTGAAGTGTCTGCTCATATCCTGTGCCCAGTTTTCAACTGAGTTATTTGCCTTTATCTTGTTGTGGTGCTTGACTATTTTATAAATTCTAGATATAAGTCCCTTATCTGACATGTCATTACCAAATACATTTTCCCAGTCTGTGGCTTCCCTTTTTACCCTGTTGGAGAAGGTTTTGGATGTGCATAGGGATTTGATTCTTAGACAGTCCCTTTCATCTAATTGATACTCTCCTGGTTGTAGATTTTAAGGACACTTGGAAGACTGTTTCTGTTGTGGATTAGGACTTCTAGGGTGCTTCCAAGTTTTTCACTAATGAAGTTTATAGTCCTTGGTTTTAGTCCTAGGTCCATAATCCACTTTGAATTGTTTTTTGAATATTGAGTGAGGTATGGATCTTGCCTTAGTTTTCCGAAGATAGTTTTCCAATTTTTCCAGCACCATTTTTAAAAAGGCTGTCATTTCCCCACTTAACTGATTTCATCTCCTTGTCAAAAATCAGTTGACCAAAGGTATATGGCTGATTTCTGCATTCTCAATTCCATGCCATTGATTTCTGTGTATGTCATTGTACCAGTGCCATGCTGTCTTGACCACCACAACAGTGTAGTAGGATTTGAAATAAGATGCCTTCTACCTTGTTTCTCTTTTTAAGGAGCACTTTGCTTATTCTGGGCCTCTTTCCATTCCAAATGAAATTAGAGATTGCCTTTTCCATCTTGCTGAAGAATGGAATTACCCAGGTGCCTTCATGCAGCAGCCCTTGCCCCAGCAGGGTCCTAGGACCCGAGAAGACTCAGTCAAATTCCCACTGACCCACTTGCCTCTGGCTTGTCTGCAATGTCCACCAAAGTTCAAATACCCACCACCCTGCTCGTTCTTGGGTGCTCTCCCAGGCAGTCGATGGTGGCCATGAAAACTCAGATAAATTCCCACCAGCCTGCCCATTCCTGGACAGTTGGCAGGACCCAAGAGAACTCAGCCCAATTCCCAACAGTGGGCTCACTCTTGGGTGCTTTCCCAGGCAATCGGTGGTGCCCAAGAAAATCCTATAAAATTCCTACCAGCCCTCCCAATCATGGGTGGTTGGCAGGGGCACAAGAAAGCTCAGTCAAATTCCAACAGATCCACTAGTTCTTATTGGGGCTTAAGAGAACTCATTCGGTTTCCTCCTAACCTTTCTCCTGGGGGATGGATCCCACAGCAGCTTGGCTGGCAGATTCCAGCTTTGGCCAGGCCCACAACACAGCCCATGGCACGAGTCTATGTTCCTATAGCTCCAAAACAAATTGTTCCAACAGAAGTTCTGATTCAAATTCCTACCGTCCACGTCACACCGTGTTGGTCAGTCTGTGTGCAGCGTGAAGGTCTCTCTAGTGGCCCATCTCTATGCCACTTGCTACTTCTCCAGCTCTTCACACTGCTCTCTCCACCAAGGCCATCTTAGATCACTGTCCTGTATAACTTTAATAAATATGATAAAATATAAAAGCAGAATGATTCAGCAATTAATGCTTTTTATTCAAATACAGCTATTCCAACTACTACACTTAATTTTTCTTATCTTTTTCTTTTTTGAGGGGATCAGTTTTTGTTTATTGTACAGTTAAATATCCTTTGGCTTTCATGTAACTTTATGTAGTGCTAACCATGTAGCACTGCAGTTTGCACATCTTTATATTGTCTGCTGAACTTATGAATTCCTAGAGGATTTGGATTCGGTTTTTAACTTGAGTACCTGAAGTACTGCCAGCTTTGTGAGAGAAGATCAATATATTTTTGTTGATTGAATGAGTAGATGATGTCTGAGATTGAATTTATTATCTGGGGAGAAATGCCATTTTTTTTATTTTAAATATGTATTGTCAAAGAACAAACACTCTCTTAGGCCACTATAAATCAAATTTTTATGATGACTTAGTTCCAAATGATAGCCTCTACTCCCCAGTCAGTGACTGGAGACATGAAGTTATATAAGTGCTTTCTTTCTGTTATATAAAGCCCTGGAAGCATCTATTATTTGATACTTCAACCCATAAGTAACAATTTATATTCATGACTTTTTGTTTTTTTAGGTAATGCCATAACCCTCACACACTTTATATACCAAACACTTAAGTATTATTTATCCATGTTGCTGATCTCAAAAAATAAGCTGTATTATTTACTACTGTTTCAAATTTGTTAAAAAAAAATCATTCCATTAAGTCTGATAAAATATTTACACTTTTGGACAACAATTAATAATTGCATGCAAGTTGAAAGCCTTGATCTGAAGTTTTAATAACCAACAGAGAAGCAACATTTTTCTGCACAGAGCCAGAAAGTAAATAGTTCCAATTATGTATGCCTGATAGTCTTTGCTGAAATTACTCTCCTCTGTGATTGTAGTGGAAGACAGTCTTAGACAATTGGTAGAAAAACCACTATGGTTGTGACTCAAGGAAACATCAATTAGAACAGCAAGCCATAGACTAACCCATAATCATAGTTTTTCTGGCCTCTGATCAAGAAGATTTGATGAACCAATACATGAACTTATTCTTTTTTACCTGCCTCGAGAGACTTGCTGTTTTTCTTTATAAGTAAAATGCTCTCAGACATATCATATACTTTTATGAAAATGAATATAAAACAGACTTGTTTATTCTTCTGACAGTCTATAGAATATTTAATATTCTTCCCAAACACCACAGTACAAAAGCTTTTAGAAAAGGCACATATGCAAATAAATAATTTTGCTTTTGAAAAGTTTCACTAGGTCATTATAGCCATAATGTTATTTAACACATTGTCTCATATTCTACTTAGGATCAGAAAGCAAGAACAAACACTATTTGTCTCATGCAATTTCATTTTTCTGATAGGCTTTGTGTCTTCATGAAGTATATACACTTTTTCTCAAAGAGATTTATAACATCTTTTAAAAAATATTTACTGGAAATATATTACTTAGGATCCATGGAACTATATGAATTTTCCTGAAATATTACAACTTAGATTTTGACATTTTATTATGTCAAGAATCTTAATGTTAAATTTTCTTTTTAACTGATATTGAAGTAAACAAAATTCTATCAGTAATACAGTTACTTATTTTTCTTACATACTTTATGTATGCAGGAGAAGGATGAGCAATCTCCTCTCATGCAATTTAACTATCTCTGATAAACCACCAGAGGGTCGGCTATAAGTTGGTTTCAACTCTATGATACACAACAACAACCTAATATATATTAATTTATATTCTTTAATAAAGTCATTAGAGGTGCCCATGAGCACATTTCAGAAGCTGGTCTGACAGTGTTCTGCCAATAACATGAATTACAGCTTTTCTATTTCTCTCTCCCCAAACAGTTATTAGAACTTTATTAATTTATTCACTCATTTCTTTCTTTATAAGTTCATTTATTCATTCATTTACTCATGTTCTAATATCCCTCAACATTTGAAATACATTTTTGTACTGAAATAATAAAATATCACCAAATACTATGACTGATATCAGTACAAATCCAGCTAACAGATGAATCATAGGCTAACTGTGTAGACAGTTATTATATTCATTTATTGTACTTGGATACATGGTATATAAGCAGTTTATCATATTAGTGTAAAAAAACATTAAGATTCTTGAGACAATTTAAAATTGAGTTTTCCAAAGGAGAAATCCAATGTCAGTAAAAGGCTTAATAGAAAAAATACTAAGTTTTAAAGAAGTCCATATTAAACACTTTTTATTCACAAGCATTTGTTCAATGCCTACTAAATTTAGAGGACTATATCAGTGAAAATTATTCTAATCACTGAACCATGAGTTTAAAAGATTTAAGTCTTTCCCCATGTTGCTCTTCTAAGACGACATATGGGAAAACTGCTCAAACTCGAGTGCTTCTCCTGCCAAAAAGATGTAATCTAATTGAAAGAATCCAAGGAAGAGTGACTAAAATGATTAAAGGAATTACGAGATTCATTTTATGAAAACAGATTGCAGAAGCTAAAGTTTACTAAGTACCAACAAGGGGAAACAGTATGTTGTTTACCACTAAGTTATTGCCTTCTGATGAATTATTTAACAGGATTGAAGGCTGCAAGAGATGCGAACTAAGTAAAGGATAAACATATTCTTTCAGTGTAGGAGAAACAATGGTAGAAAACAAAAAGATTCTGATTTCACTTCATGTTTATGTATATTATATGTTAAAATGTAATATATAGAACACAAAATTCTTGCTTTCCTGGAACTAACTACTGAAAAACCTGCTGTATGGGATTTAGGGACTGCTTTTGTGAAATAGGTAAATGCAGAGAAAGGAATAGTTTTTCCTACCATGTTTTCTTATCTTAATTTTTTAAACATAGCTTAGGGTCAACATAAAGCTGTGAAAACAGTGACAAGTAAGACTCTTTTTTCTCTAGACTAGTGGGTATTCTAGAAGCTGCTTGAGTTTATTCCTTTTACATATACAACAGTTATGGCATAGAGTGGAAATCTGTCATTAACACCTCTTACTGAGAAATATGACCCAAAATTGTGAAGAGAAACATTATGTCTCTCTCACTAGTGCTGCTGCTGTTGTATTGCTAGGTGCAGTTAAGTCTGACTGAGACTGACATTTTGAACATTTTTTCATATGTTTGTTTGCCATCTGAATGTCTTCTTTAATGAAGTATCTATTCATATTCTGTGCCCATTTTGCTATCGGGTTGTTTGTTTACCTTCCATGGTGGTTGCACCATTTTACACTCACACCAACAGTAAAAAAGGGTTCCAATCTCTCCCAAACCTCACATTTATTGTTGAACTTCACTATTGTGTTACTGGTGTGCGATGATATCTCATAGTTGTTTCGATTTTTAATTCTCTGATAGCTACGGATTTTGACTCAGAATTATCAAAAGTTATGAGGATTGCACAGAACTGGACAGTTTTATTATTCTGTCATGCACAGTGTCAGGTGGGCTCTTTTTGTTTCTGTTCTTCCCAGATTTTCTCTAATGAAATGTATATAGTCTTTGGTTTTACTCCTAGGTCCTTAATCTACCTTGAGTTGGTTTTTGTTTATGGTTTTATGTGTGGGTCTTGCTTGAGTTTTCTACAGATAATTTTCCAATATTGCCAATACCATTTTAAAAAGGCTGTCATTTCCCCACTTGATTTTGTCTCCTTGTCTAAAGACTAATTGAGCATAGGTAGATGAGCTGATTTCTGGGTTCCCAATTACAATAGAGTACTATGCTGCACTGGGAAACAATGTAAAACACTACACAACATAGAAGACCCTGGAACACATCATGCTGAATGGAATATATCTCAACTGATATACTGTCAGTTCCTGGATTCTTAGTTATAGTCTATTGTTTCTTTCATTTTTGTCAATATCCTTAGTTCAGCTTGGACTTCTTTCTTCAATATAGTTGCTTTTTCATCACATGCTGCCTCCTGAAATAGATGTATCTAAACCATGTATTTTTTCCATTTTATTTTGCTATTTCTTGCATCATTCCATATATTTCCCATATAATTTATCGTTGTTTGAACTAAAAGCTTGAATTTTTCCTTCAGTTGCTTCACCTTGATAAATGACAAGTATGTTGTTCCTTTTGAGTTTTTTTTCTCTAGAACTTTGTACCTTTGGCTATACTACTTTGCTTTGTCGTCCTGAATAACCTTCTGAAAACTGTTAGGTTTTCTAATTTCATAACTTCTTCTTCTCAATTTTTTTTCTCTACCTCCTAGAGCAAGGTCCAATTGAAACTGGAGAAAGTGAAAAGAATTTATAAGAGCCAAAATACAGCCTTGAGTTTATCCCTTCTGAATAAAAAAAAATAAATAAATCCTAAGAATATACTTGGTTCATTGAATACTAATGACTGAGATCAAACAAGTTTTTGGATGACATCAAGGACCCTATATACAAAGTAAGCAAGAAATAAGTGAAAAGATAAGAAACAAAGGAAAGGTCAAATGGATACAAGAAGAGACTCTGAAAACTTGCTTTCCTCTGTAGAAAATCTAAAGCAAAAGAAATAAATGATGAACTAAGAAAGCCTAACAGATTTCAAAGGGTAGTTCAAGAAGACAAAGGAAAATACAATAATGAAGTGTACAAAAACCTGAAATTAGAAAACCAAAAGAGAATAAAGAGCTTGACATTTCTTAAGTTGGAAAGAAAGCTTCAAATTTCAAGTTACAATAAAGAAGAATTTAGTGGACAAAATAATGAATGATGTTGAAGCATCAAAAGACATGGAAGGAATACACAAAATCACTAAATTCAAAAGAATTGATTTAATTCAAGAATTACAGTTTATTTGGATCTACAATCAACACTCATGGCAGCAGCAGTTAAGTAATTAAAAGAAAAGAGAGGTTGCATTTGGGAAAATACGCTGTGTAGGGCCTCTTGCTAAAGAACAATGATGTTAGTCTAGAGACTAAGGTACACCTGACCCAAGGCACAGTCTTTACAATTACTTGTTATGCATCACAGAACTCGACAATGAGTAGGTGACAGAAGAAAAATAGGTGCCTTGGACTTGTGCTGGAAAAGAATATTGACTATGCCATGGACTGACAAAAGAACAAACAGATCTGTCCTGGAGAGAGTGAAACTAAGTTTCTCCTTGAAGGCAAGGATTTTGAAGCTCCATCTCCTTGCAGAAGGTCATCATGCCTTTAAGGGTGGAGAGACAGCGCAGGAGAGGTAGATCCTGGATGAGATGGTTTGCCACATTAACTGATGTAATGAGGATAGGTGTGTCAGAGGCAGTGACATTGGCTCAGGATAGGGCAGAATTCAGAGCTGTTGTGCATAGGTTCACTTTGGGTCATAGTCAGCTTGACCACACATAACAACAACAGGACATCTTTAAAGTGCTGATGTCACATTCTTCTTCATATAGTCCAAATATTAAAATTTTTTTCAACATACAAATTGAATAGGTAAAGAGAAAGGATACAACCTTGCCACACACTTTTCTTTCTTTTAAGCCGTGCAATATCCCCTTGTTCTGTTCAAGCGATTGCTTCACGGTCTATGTACAGGTTCTGAATGAAAAGAATTAAGTGTTCTTGAATTAAACAAGGATGCCATCACTTTAAAGACTAAGATTCATCTAACTTAAGCTATAATAGTCTTTTTTTTCTCCTCCAAAGAGTTTCTATCTATCAATTTTGGAAAAAAATTACAGCCATAAAATTTTCAACTGTTCATCTCCAATACCCACAAACATACCCACTCACCCACCAACCAACCAACCAATCAATCAACTAAGTCTTGCTATGTCCACGACCAGCTCTCCTTTTCTCAGCAACTCTCTTCATGGCTCACATATCCTGCTAAGAGTAAGGCCCACAGAGGGCAGAGTACATGGTGTAAGGCTGTTCAATCACTCCAGCCCAAACGAATTTCCACAGGCACTAGGAGAAAAGCCTGTTTCCAGGCTTTTAGCCAAGATGCTAACAGGTAGAACAGATGAAGCAATGTGGAGATACCACTGTTGCCTTTCAGTGCCTGTGACCAGCACTTCCTGCATCCCCTAAGACTCCCTGTCAGTGGCTGAGAATGGAGCTGGAATCCCTTTCTGTAAATCAGACCACACAGTTTCCTCTCCTGGCAAGGCACTGGGCACAGGGTGCATTCTGTAGGAAAAGTGCCCCTAGGTCGTTTAACAGCCATTAGTTTCTTTATCCATTAGGACGGATAGATTTTATTTCATAAAGAATATGAAGTTAGATGTTTTTTGACTCTCACAAATCATCAGGTGGAAGGTCAGCCGCACCATCTCATTTAAGTTAGGCCTGGAGTCCGAGATGCTGAATAAACAGGACCGGAGCATTCTTTTGCAGCAGGTCTGCTCCTACTGCTTCCCCTGGCCACCTCTTTTTCTCACCTCAATTTGGAGGCTTGATCTAACAGCTAATCACAGTGAGGATGAGAATCCACACAACAATGAAAGCAGTAACAACCTACCTACACATAGAAAACCCCTCTTCTCACAGCTGATGAACTTCTCTGTGAAGAGCCATATTCTTATCAGCGACGGAGCCTCAGAAAGAATGAGTATTTATACTCCTTACTCTCCAAGGAGAGAGTATTTTTATTTACCATAAAAATCTAAAACATATTCTTCCATCTAGAATCCAAATTTCTGGTACAACAGCATAGCAGGGTTGCTTGCTGAGTCGTGAAGAGTCACATCCTTGCCCATGCAACTCTGAATGAGATGGGAAATCATGAAAGTTGCAGTGCCTGCTCTTCTCCACTCAGGATGGACAAGCAGGAAAGAAATAAAAGCTTCGTTGTCTTTCACATCAGAAACCATGAAGCCAAAGGCAATAATGACTTGTTCATAAAGGAAAACCACACTGAAGTCTGGATCCTGCAGGCATTCAGACAGGTTGATGCCTGGCCAGAAAAACTCATGACACATGGAGTTGATGGTTAGGATGTGGTTTGGCTGAACATGGCAGTAATTAAGTGGTGCATCGGGCTCGGGTGTCCAGTGTGGCTCATTTCTGTGCAGGTGGGCGTGGATCTGGGACAGCAGCTGAAGTTTAGGAGGCTTTATCTAATAGTCACATCTGATATAAGACTTCAAGATCCGAGAAGTATTAGGACTTATGACACTTTGATCCACAGTTATATCTTCAGACCCCACCAAACGATACAGAAACTTAGTGGTCTGGTGCCGAAATAGTTTCCTGGATAGCAAAGCAGTCTGGTAACAGTCAAGGATTCGGAAGTCCTGGCAGGTTGTTCTGTATCTGACCTGCCCAACTGGAAGCCTAGACATGCCTCCTTCTTTGGCTCCATAAATTCCATCAACTAACAGAAGAGCAGCATTAACAACTTGATCTAAGTTAAAAAGTGGCAGTCGTCTATCTCTTTTTGCTTGTCTGACATTTTCTGCTTCCGTCTCTGATATTCTGGTGTAATAGCAACAGCACTGGGACAAGCTTCTAGCCGCTTGAGAAGCAATTACTCCTCATAGACACTCACAGGCACATATTTGGGACCTTTAGGCTTTGTGTCCTGCTCCAGTTGAGGCTTCCTCTTGTCTTGTGGCCTTGTTAACAACTATGTTGGAATCTGTATTTTCGCTGATGTCCATCCTGTCGGGCTTTTCCTCCTCACTTTCTACTTCCTGTTTTATCTGTTCAGGGGCTCTGACCTTCTTCCTGCCCCGACCACTGTCCCAGAAGCTGCAGACCCAGCAGGGATGGAATGTACTCCATTCCTGGGTCAATGACTCATCACCTTTGATAGCATCATCATGAAACAAGGCTTGTGGGAGCATCACATTGGGAATGAGATTGGCTTCTGAAAGCAAGCTAGAAGTGGCTGAATGAGAGGCGAGGGTTCCAAGAGCAGAAAAATCCAAAGAGAAGGAGAAGGGCATCTGATCAGACGAGCTCAAGGATGAAAAGTCAATGACTTCTCCTTCAAGGACCATGTCTGGCCTGCAGCCTCGGCTAATAAATTTGACGGGTGTGGAAGAAATGCTTCTGCCAAGAAAGCCAGCTGCTTCCTTTTTTGGGCTCTTCAGATGTCCTTTGCTTCCTGAGTACTAGACCTTTTCTCTTTTAGTTCCATGGCTAATTCCACAGGATTCCAACTCACTCATTTCCTAAGTCCCTCTACAGCAATATTAGGATCTAAAGTTTATTTTGAAGTTTTTACTTTCAGAGTAGAGGAAGACAACTTTTCTCCTTCAGTCTTCATTGTAGGGGGCTTATTGTGAACAAGTTTCCACCATCCTGGTTCTCCAAATTCTTGAGCTCCTGAATGGACGTATATTGGGCTTCCCACACTAACACAGCCTGCTACTGTCCTCCACTAGATCGAAGTAGTTTTCCTATCTCCCAGTAGAAAATCCAATGTGTCTCAATAAAAGCACAGATATCTTCTTTCCATCTGAAGTACCCTTGACATCCACTTCCTTCCAGAGAAAAGTTGTACACTGGCAACATGACAATTTGCTGCCATGTCAGTTTCAGCCTTTCATGCTGCCCCTTACCATCTTCTGAACAATTGGAACAAGTGAACCTAAAGAAGCTATCACACTTTAGGTAACTGATCTTGTCCCTCAGCTGACTGGCTGGAATCCACTTCTGGCATTTGTCACAGAAGTAAGACAGCTGTTCCTCCATTCAGGGTATGTCTCCTTTATCACTGTTGAGGGAATCCCACTTTGGTCATGTGGTAAGTCCACTGAAGCCTGGTCCTCTGACTCTACAATCAGAATCATCTCCCATTCTCTTCACCTTCCTCCAGTCCTTCTGAGGTAGATGTTCTTATGGCTTCATCATCATGTCAACTTATCAAACCACGAAGGTCAATATTATTAATCCATCCCTTCTTACCAATCCAGAAAGGCTTCAGTAATAATCCAAGCTCTGGACACCAAGTTTAAAGGAGCTTCTACTAAAATCATACAAACAGAAACCCTTTAGTAGAACATCTACCCACAGATATGATGGGACTTTATGTAAAACCGTAACTTACTACATGGTCCACTGTTTTTTATTGGATAAAGTTTAAGAAAAAAAAAGATAATGACTGAAAAAAGATGTGAGATGTCACAAAGTTATTAAGCATCTGAACAAATCACACACACACTCAACACAATCTATTCCATGAATAATTCATATTCATTTTAAGTCATGGTTTTTGAGATCCTTTTGTCTCTTCTCTCTTTCAGCTTCAAGTTGCTCAGTCAAAATAATTTGTTCTCCCAAAAGATGGGTGTTTCTTTTTTCCAATTTTGTCTCTCAATATCTCTGATCACTCCTTCACAGTCTCTGCTGATTCTGCCGCTGCCTTAGATGTACTTCAGCCTTGGTGGTTGCAGTTATCAGGGCCGAGAGTCCCAGCACAGCCTTAGCACTCCACAACATACACACCAAGCTATAATATTCTTAATTGCTTCCTATGCATCTAAAAGTTGGACAAGGAATAAGGAAGACTGAAGACAGATTGATGCTTTGTTAGTCAAGAGTATTAAATGCATTATGGACTTCCAAAAGAACAAATAAATTTTTCTTAGAGGAAGAGCAATTGGAGTGTGCCTTAGTGATAAGAAGAGTGAAACTTCACTCACATATTTTGAGTGTGTTGTTGTCATTGGAAAAAACATGTCATGCTGGGAAAAGTAGAGGGGGTCAGTGAAAGAGAAGACCCTTCACAAGATAGATTGACACGATAACTGCAATAGTAGCATGGCAGAGCTCTTTTTTTCCCAATCTCTTTTTCATAGTGAGTCATACAAGTAATTATTTAGTCAACAGCACCTAACAGTAACACCACCAAAGTCTAAAGCAAGTTTCAGAGTGCGTTTGGTCTGAAAGTTAAAAGACTAGGCAGGCTGTTTCTGCCTTTCTTCTTTTCATCCTTTGGAAAACATTCAACATGCATAATGGCCACAATGAACTTGAACATACTAAAGATTACGAAGGTAGTACAGGACAAAGTAGGTTTCTTTCTGCTGTACCTGAGGTTGCCATAATTCAAAGCCAATTCTACAGCTAGTTAAAGACACCTATTGACAGACCCGAAGATTGGTGGTGGTGTTGTTAGATACTGTCGAGTACAACCCAGAACCACCCCATGAACAACAGATCTGAACCCAACCCTATCCTGTGCCATCCTCACAATTCCCGACACACTAGAACCCACTACTGCAGTCACTGTGTTAATCCACCTACTTAAGGGTCTTCCTCTCTTTGACTTTCCAAGTGTTAAGCTCCTCTCCGAGGAATAGCCTTTTCATGGCAACATGCCCAAACTGTGTAAGATGAAGTTTTATCATCCTTGCCTCCAAAGAACACTTTGGCTATACTTTCTCCAAGACATATTTTGGCAGTCTCCAACATCACAGCTCAAAGTCATCAATTCTTCTGCTGTCATCCTTATTTATTGCAAATGGCTTGCTGGTTAAAAAAAAAAAAAAGTCCGTTCTGGGACTTAACTGACTTGAAGATGAAGGAGACCTTATGACAAGGAATGTCAATGGCCACCAGAAGCTGAGAGCAGCCCTTAGCTGACTACCAGAAAAGGAAACAATCTGTGTCCTTCAACCAAAAGACACAAAAATCTAAATGAGCTTAGAGTCAGATACTTCTCTGTATTTAAGCCCCCTCACCTGAAATCTTGCTTTTTGGGCTTAACGAACATAAAAGTAAAGCATACAGCTGAGTCTATTTAGATATTTAATTTACAGAGTTACTAGATAATAAATTGATGTTGTTTAAAACCTTTACATTTATGGTAATTAATTACATGAAAGTTAAAGAACAAAGAGTCAAAATTCAGAACAGTTTAGAGATTTTTTTTTCCCTTCAGTTTAGAGATTTTAAGAGGAAAATTGTAATCTAGAATAAAAGGCTTTGACATTCTTAGGGAAAGCATTTCCCCTTATAAATCGGCTTCCCAGGTAAATAATTAAACAAATGTGAAAATATGTTAAAATAATAAGTTATTAAAGAAATCACTACTGTATATTTCATTATTAATCCTTTCTAGGAGAGGCGGAGCACCTGAAAAATTTGGTTTACTAGAGCTGAAAAACAAAATTAAGTAATCATGTTGTTCAAGGAACCAGGTTCTACTCTCATAAGAGAGTCAAAGAAAGTTCCAAGGATGACACCTGTACCAATGTACATATCTAGAACAAAGGAGAGATTGTCCAAAATGATGGGCATTGTAAGAATACCTGGTAGGTCTGAGTGTGTTAAAGAAGATTCAGAAAATTTGCTGAGAGTTTTGGTTCTTATTTTGGACATCCCTGGGAGCTCTGGTAGATGACTGGGTAGGGTCATCTGAGCTGTACTGCTCTCTTGAGATAGACAGTTTGAACCCTTCACCTGTTCCCCAATAGAAAGATAGACAGTCTCCTCTTATGCAACTTACAGTCTCTGAGAACCTGCTGGCGGGTTAGCTCCAATGAATCTGTTCCAACTCAACAGCAATGAATTGAGTTCTTGAGTTTTAGTTTCATGTTCACAGCTAAAAACATCCATAGATTCTATAACTAAGGAAGCAGCTAACAATGAACATTAGGAACAATTCACAAGTCCTGGCCCAGTAAGTTTTACTTGATATTTTCCCCTCTTAATGAAACACCACCAATTTCATTAACATAATTTCCATACTTAAGTGGTCTATTTGTAGTTTCTATAGTCCAGTTCATTGGTCTATTTGTTGATTCTTACGTTATCCCATACTGCTTTGTTTACCCAAAATTTATAGTATATTTTAGTTTTAGTTATCTGGCAGTACAACTTTTCCTTCATTGTTCTCTTGCAAAGTCAAAGTTAAGCTTTTAGAAAGAAGAAAAGAAACTTAAATACTTTGAACTCTAATCAGTTAGGGAAATAATGGGAGGAATTTGCTTCTTTATAATTTTATCATGTTCTCATCTAACAATATGGTTAGCTATATATTCAGACCTTCTTTGTTTCCATTAGCTACCATGTAAGAAACTGGTTGATGTTCAGTCATTAAAGTCTGTTTCTTTTTTGCTTTAGTATTTTTCCATTCCACTAGTTTATTCACTACTATTTTGGTTTTTTCCCCAAGATTGCTTCTAGTACAGTCTAAACTGTGTCTGAAATTAGGTATTTTCACAGTAGATATAACACAAACTTCACAAAACAAGATGAATGACATCATAATGATTTGATAATGTGGAAAGTTACTTTGTATCTTTTCTGTTCTTGTTTTTAATTAGTCATTAACTGGAAACATGCAAGCTGAGTCTCTCAATGACTAATCATGCTTCTGAACCTTGCTTAAATAAATAACTCATTTTAAGAAAACTCAAAATATTTGCTGAGTCACACATGACTCACAGAGCAGATCCCATTAAATAAGAAATGACTTGCAAAGAAATATTTCTAATATAAGAAAAAAAGTTAACTGTGTAAAAGAGAAAATAATAACTGTAGATCCTAAAAATTCTCTTTAAAATGAAGCAGAATTCCATAGGAAAATCCAGATTAAGAGTCGACAATTAAGGTTGCATAGTGGAATGTACTTGGGGCAGTGGGAGGGATACGGGGGGGGATTGTGTACCAGGAAGGGAGTTTTTCTTTTACTTTTCAAAGAGAGGAGGGAACTGGCGGGGGTGGGGGGACTGGGAGGGAGAGAAGTGCAGCAATGAATGAACGGAAATCCAAAATCTCTGTAAATTGTCATTAAAATTATTAAAATAATTTTTTTTAAAAAGGATAAAATCATAAACAGAATTTCAACTTCTCAATGGAACTATTGCTTTCAGATACTTTAAACCTTAAATTAAATCTATTCCCTGATGTATTTTTTGGGTAAAAAATATTTTAGCTTAGTTAATAAAGTATATCTGCTCAGAGTTTTCTTTAAATGTTGTTTTGAAGATTATCTATATGATATTAAATTTACAAGAGCAATTGAAAAGTTTAGAAAATAACTAGGGGTCTAAAGGTTAACTGTGGTGGATAAATTTAGAAAATAGTACTGAAAGTGATTGCATAACTTAAATGGATTCAATGTCACTGAATTGTACATGTAAACATTGCTGATGTACTGTTTATTTTGCTATATACATTGTCATACCACAAAGAGAAAAAATTTTAGAAAACAAACCAACAAAATCCAAAAAATTTTTTTAATAGAAGAAAGTATAAATTAGTTTTTTCTCAATTGGCATGGACATACAGTCTCTATGAACAACATCCACAGCATAAAACCAATTCCTGTGAGATCAGACATACCCCCACAAGCCCCACACTTCTATCAATTCTAATACTAACCATTCCTCCTAGGGATCTCATTGCTCTTCAACTGAATCTACTAATCCATTTCTATGTCCAATCAGGACTCACAGACCATATCAATATTATAGGATTTACTAGAAAAGTTTAAAAGCTACATTTAAGGGCAGACATAGTGAGAATACAATTTTTAGTTAGTACAGCTTCTCAGGTATCCTCAAAGGCCTTTAGAGTTTCAGTTTTGCGACTATAAGATGCTACAAAGCTCTCTTGGTCTTGCCTATTATGGCTTCTCCCCTCAAACCTCCACTTAGCCTTGAAGAAGGTCCTTGGCTCTGGCTCTATGAGGCAGCAGTAGTTTTAGTCTTCATTCATTGGTTTCCGTTTCTTTATGGTACTACAGAATTTATTTTCCATATGACTTTCCTAACCATTGTTTGATTTGCCATGTAGATGGACAGGAATATGCAAACGGAACATGTTAGCCTATCCACAAGAAAAAATGGCTGTCTATCAATCATAAGGGGATTGGCTACCTATGGTAATAAATTGAGCAATCCAACAACAGGAGAATTAGATTTTTCTCAACAGTGAAGAAGAAGTAGGAGGAGGAGGAGAATGTAACATGTCCTCAAGGCCCAGAAATTCTTGCTCCAGCTACATCTAAGGCGCAGGAACTATAGCTAAAAAAGAAATGTAATATGAGATGGGACCTTGGGACAGCAACACCATTGGAACTGGAGTTAAGAGCATTTGCTCACGTTTGGTAGACAATTAGGAGTGGGGAGCCATAATTCCCAGAACTGAGAACTTTATAACACTGACCTAAAGCCTCAAGATTCAAGGCTGAGTTGTCTGAAAACCTATTTTAGAAGCCTTTCTGATTGGATGCTGCTACTTATCTTAGTTGGGATTATAACCTTTTGACTTCCTCAATATGGTTCTGTCTGGTCTGTAAGCTATCACATCAGATTTTGGACTCAGTAAAGAAGTAAGAAGAAAGATCTGGTGGCCTATTGGCAAGAAGCTGTGCTGCAATCCCAAAGGCATGCAGTTTGAAGCCAGCAGCTGCTCGATGAGAGAAGGAGGAGAAACCTTTCTCACAATTAACTGTCTATGAAAATCCACCAGAGGGTCAGCTATGGGTAAGTTTTGACTCCACAGTACACAATAACAATAACAGCAACAAAGGAATAAGATTGATATGAAGAGAAAGAGGTATAGGAACCTGGGGGACATGTCTGACCTCATGGGTTTTGTGGTTACTGTTGCTGTTGATAGGGACAGTTCCCCTTTGTAAAGTTGGTGAAGGTCAGACTTGGTTGTTCCCACGTGGCTTTTGTGTTTTTTTCCACAGGCACCAAACAACAACAATCCCTGCAGGTGCTAGTGGCCTTGATCTGTCTTATGCAGAAATGTCTATCCCTAAAGAAGATGCTGCACTGTGCTCTCTTCCCTGATAATGATATGATTCCTATTTTCTGCCATTGAATCTATTCCATTTAAGCCTGTTGAAAGGGCAAAACTGGTAATACCCTTATTAGTAATCTCTTTACCTTATTTACATGTTCCCATAAGACAGGGTTCAGATCTGTTGTTCATAGGGTTGTTACAGGTTTTACTCAACTTGATGGCACCTAACAACAGTAACCCAAAAGGTTCTGTTTATTTCATTCATACCACTATCATAGTCCTTTGTAGACATGTGGTGAAAATCAAAGACAAAAGCAAGGAAAGTCATTTTTAATAAATAATCTATTGCACCAAAGTAGTCTTGCTAAGGAGAGTAACTGTAGAAAAGAAAACATGAGTTATTAAAATGTAATTAAGAATTAATGATGCAGATTCTGTGAACTCTTAGCTTGTATGATATTCTAGTATATATTTTGAATATTAGTTACTGATTTAATAAATACTTTGGAACATATAATCTCTCCAACATAATACTAGATGCTACAGGAGAAAAGGGGGGGAAAAAGATGAACTAAATGAAGATCTGGGCTAGAGGAGCCTGCCATTTGGTAGAAAGAATGAGGCATGTATTAATTACACCAATCTAGGATACATGTACAAAAGTTAGAGAAACTTTGGACATGTTGCCAGGAGGGACGGGTCTTTGGAGAGGGACATCATGCTTGGGAGGGTGGAGGGACAACGCAGGAGGGGAAGACACTCTATGAGATGGATTGATTCAGTGACTGGGGTAATCGGGATGGGTGTGTCAGAGGCAGTGTGATTGGCACAGGATAGAGCAGGGTTTAGGGCTGTTGTGCATAGGGTCGCTATGAGTCGCAAACAACTCGACGGCACATGACAATAACAACAACAACAAAGGCATTCATGAAGAAAAGAAGTCAACATAAAGCTCTTTGGAGAAGTTAACATTGAAATATAGTATTGAATTAACAACTGAGATTTGTACTTATAAAAATGAGGTAGAGAAGAGAGGAAGGATGCAGAACTGGGAGCCCACTCTGCTTAAGACAAACAGGGAAAATAATGACTTGATGATGCATGAATGGAGGGAGGAAGGAGTTCAGATCTTGATTTTTGAAGATTTTATTTCTATCTCATAACAGGCTTTTGAATGTTGCTATTGATTTGAGGATTAAAGATGTGTGTTAGACAGATTCCTTGAGAGACCAACACTTCTAAAGTTAATTATAGAAGAATTAAAGCAGAAGCTTGAGATTAAGGGCCAAAATAGGAAACGTTTAAAGCTGAATAGATGAGAAGTTGTAGTCTTGCAGAATTCCAAGATGGTCTCAAGATATCTAGCACCGATTGTGCACACACCTTCTCCCAGTTATTCAAACACTAATTTTAGTATTGCCATAATTTTTTTAGTGCATAAAAAGCCTCAAGTCAATTAGCTTCAAGGAAGGAAAATCATGCCATAAACTCTGACTAATAACATGAAACTTAAATCTTCAGTCTAGAGGTTAAAAAAAAAGAATGGGGGGGGGGGATCCAAACAGATATTCAAAGAACAAGAAAGGTTTAACAAAGGAAGATGTTCTCAGTTATTGTTGTTGTTGTTGTTGTTCTTATGTGCCATGGAGTCACCTGCGACTCATAGAAACCCTATATACAACAGTCCTAAACTCTGCTCTGTCCGGTGTCAATCTCACTGTCTCCTACACACCTACAACCATTACCTCAGTCACTGAATCAATCTACCTCAAAGAGGGCCTTCCTCTCCTGTGCTGTCCCTCTATCCTCCCAAGCATGATGTCCTTCTCCAATGACTGGTCCCTCCTTGCAACATACCCAAAGTATGTCAGATGAAGCTTCAGCATCTGCCTCCAAGGAACAGCCTGGTTTAACCCTTTCAAGGATGAACCTGTTCATTTTCTTAGCAGTCCATGGTATATTCAATACTCTTCTCCAACACCGCAGTTCAAAGGCATAAGTTCTTCTATCCTCCTTACTCATTGCCCAACTCTCTGTTGCATAGCAAGTGATTACAAAGACCATGGCCTGTATCAGGTGCACCTTAGTCTCCAGAGTGACACCATTGTTCTTCAGTATTTTGGAGAGATCCCTAACAGCAGACTTTCCCATTGCAATACAACTTTTAATTTCCCAGCTGCTGGTGTCAAGAGTGTTGACTGTGGAGCCGAGCAAACTAAAGCTGTTAACAATCTCAATCTCTTCACCATCCATCCTGATGCTGCCAATTGGCCCAGTGGTGAGAATCTCTGTCTTCTTGTTATTGAGCCTCAATCTATATTGAAAGCTGCAGTCCTTGACCATCTGCAGCAAGTGCTTCAAGTCCTCCTCAGTTTCAGCAAGCAGGGTTGTGTCATCTGCATAACGCAGATTGTTGATGAATCTTCCACCAATCCTGATGCCACACTTCTCCTCATACAGCCCAGCCTTCCGGATAATCTGGTCTGCATATAGGTTAAAAAGGTATGGAGATAGGACACATCCCTGGCATACACCTTTCCCAATTTTGAACCATGCGATGTTTCCTTGCTCTGTTCTGAAGACTGCCTCCTCCTGGTCTAAGTATAGGTTTCATATTAGTGTGATCAAGTGTTCTGGGGTTCTCATTCTTCTCAGAGTCAGCCACAGTTTGTTGTAATCCACACAGCCAAACACCTTTGTCAGTGAAGCACAGATAGACATTCCTCTGGTACTCCCTGCTTTCAGCCAAGATGATCCAATATTAGCTACAATATTCCTAGTACCACGACCCCTTCTAAAGCCAGCCTGCACTTCTGGAAGTTTTCTGTTGATGTGCTGTTCCAGTCATTTTTTTATAATCTTGCTTGCATGTGATATAAATGATATTGTCTGATAATTTCCACACTCTTTTGGGTCACCTTTTTTTGGAATGGGAACAAATATAGATCTATTAGTCCGGAGATGAAAAGGTGAGGAAAAATGGGGTTGCTTTCATAGTTAAAAATGTCATTTCTAGATGTCTTGAAATACAATATTGTGAGTGACAGGATAATATACATATGCATACAAGGAAGTCCGGTGAATACCACTATCATTCAGACATATGTACCAGCAACCAGAGCAAAAGAAGAGGAAATAGAACATTTCTATCAACTTTTCAGTCTGAGATCGCTTGAACATGCAATCAAGACTCATTAATAATAATGGGTGACTGGAATGAAAAAGTTGGAAACAGAGAAGAAAGATCAGTAGTTGGAAAACATGGACTCGGTCATAGAAATGAAGCTGGAGATGATTGAATTTTGCACGATCGACGGGCTTATTCATTGCAAATACGTTTTATAAGAAACATGAACACAGACTATACACATGGATTTCACCTGAGGGTATGCATAGGAATCAGATCGATTACATCTGTGGAAAGAAGTGCTGGAGAAGCCCACTATCAGCTGTGAAAACTAGGCCAGGAGCTGATTGTGGAACAGACCACCAACCACTCATATGCAAGTTCAAGCTGAAGCTAAGGAAAATTAAATCAAATCCATGGGAATCAAAATATGACCTTGAGTCTATCCCACCTGTTCTCTGTTAGTGCTTTTAAAATGGAGGTAACTGGGTAAGGAACTTGGATGCTCTGTGGGTGTTGAGAGTGGTCCTACAACATGAAAGAACTGAACACTACCGAAAAGATTTGCTAGTGGATTCTTCCGCAGTCTTCAGACAATAACTCAGATCAGTCAACGCCTTGAGTTCAGTCTTATAATGGCTACAGAGAGAACTTAGTCACTGGGCAAGATTTCTACCTATAGAAATTGAGATTATAAATGTATATTGTGTTAAAATTATATATATATATATACACACACACACACACACACACACACTAATATGTGTCTTAGCAACAAAAAGAGTAACAGCAATGAAACAAAGTATTCGGTACTTACTTAGAGAAGATAGTATTTTAGAAACTCTTTGTCCAGGTCAGCTTCATGGGATAGAAACACATTTCAGATTTCAGATAATTGTTGCTACAAGAGAATTGCCCTAGGATTTAAATGTGAATTCCTTATTTATTTCCAAAAATATTACAATTATTTGTTCAGTAAATTGAGAAAGAATGACTTGAGGACCTAGGTAAATCAGTTCACTTATAGGGAATAGAAAAAGATTAATAAACCTTGACATTAGAAGAAGTAAATTTAGAGTTATTTTAACTATGTAATAGTCTGCCTCAAGGACTATAGTCTTAATTTTCTTCGTCTGCATTGAAAGATGTTCCTAATGATTTCACAGAGTTATTCCTAAAACTAGTTTTGCTAAAATATACAAAAGCAAGTTACAAGTTATAAAATATGTAACATATTTTAATTATGATTTTTCCTGGGTGTACTCATAGTTATTTGCAGATCAGGGTTGTCTTGGTGCGTTTAATCTGGCATGAAACATGGTTATGAAAATTTTAACAATTTTAGTTTATTTCTAGTTTTAATCAACATCATACTAAAAATAGTGCTATATGCACATTATAGAAATACAAAGTGAATCAGGCAGTAGACAGATTGGCAGGTTAAATAATTTGGTTTTTTGTGCTAATAAAGGAACTTGCCACTCAACCACTGATATCCAAATATATTTATAGAAAAAATGCCTCATAAATATTCTGTAATCTTAATCACATCAATTAGACTAGTTGTTGTTATGTGCCGTCGAGTCACTTGCGACTCATACTGATCCTATGTACAACATCCCTAAACTCTGCTCTGTCCTGTGCCAATCGCACTGTCTCCGATACACCCATTCCCATACCCCAGTCACTGAATCAATCCACCTCATAGAGGGCCTTCCTCTCCTGCGCGGTCCCTCCACCCTCCCAAGCATGATGTCCCTCTCCAAGGACCTGTCCCTCTTTGCAACATGTCCAAAGTATGTTAGACGGAACCTTAGAATCCTTGCCTCCAAGGAGCAGCCCGGTTTGACCCTTTCCAGGATGAATCTGTTTAGAATGGACTTTTAATTTGTATTTTTTTTTAATTTTTTTATTTATTTTTTTTTAAT
>NW_006400200.1:205942-213394 GCF_000299155.1 Elephantulus edwardii | reverse complement strand
TTATACTGCACAGTCTTCAACCTATTGGAGAGTAATCAAAAAATTCAGGTCCTGACTCAGGTTTGCCTAATATTTCTTGTAATAACTTTCTAAATACAACAGAGATAGATACCTTGAAGTATAATGTAGGTAAATAATTTTACAAGAAGGGATTGAGACAAAATGGTATTCACAGAAAAGCCACTGCAATTAGAAGGAAAAGTACTGTTACATAAAGTACATTGTGCTAGTTAGTATATTTCCAGACAAACAGTAGGTGGCAACATCTACACAGCTCTGGTGTTGAAACTATTGTATAACTTCAAAACAAAACAGGCAAATGATTCATGAATATAGGACTTTATAGAGCTTATGTTTCTTAAAAGATATTTATGCGTTCTTTGCATTTAGTCTACTTTAAAATATGCTTGTGCATTATCAAGGACGTCCACTAGGATCATCAATCTAAGTGCCTTACCTATGAGTCATAACGAACGCACTGTTCAACTGTCTCCAACATACAGGGACTTCTTGTTGTTCTGGGATTTGGGGGGTTAGTGGTTTGATTTTTTCCCCCCCTCTTCTTGAGTTGGTCATGGATATGGCTGAATTAGATGAGAGTGAGGATCACTGGAACTATGAACCCAATCTAAAAAAAAAGTGTGTGTGTGGCTTCTACAACCAGAGCTTGTTGCAAGATGCTGCAGGAAGCACATCCGGTGGTCAAGAAAAGGCAGAAGCAGCATCAAGTTTCCTTTTCTCTTTTGAGCTCCTATCTACTCCTCTGGGCCACACAGAAAACTGGCTGTAGTTCTCAAAAATGAACTGCTAAACCTAGGAGACTATAAAAAAGAATCATTGAAAGAGGTCATTATATGACTCTTGAAGTTCCAGGAGTTTGTGGATTTGTTTGTTTGAGTTTTTTCTACCCAGAATAATGAGATTTGCTGTCGAAAGTTGGTAAGATTGGAAATCAGGGAGTAACTATAAAGAGGAGCAGAGGTTCTGCTTTGTAACAGCAGAGGTCAGTAACAGCAAAGGGGAAGGAAATTGAGCAATCTGGCTAGAACTTGATGTCCCTTACTTTGAGTTGCAGAATCAACAGGCAACAGGCTGAAATGCAGAGAATGACCTAATCCTTAACACCCAACAGGATCTCCTGTGCAGGCAATATTTCCATTCCTGGGTCAGAATGCCTTCCTGGATGTGTTCCAAGGTGTTTTCCAGCTGGAGAAGTTCTTACCATGGATATTTTTTTAAAGGAAGCCGGAATAAAGGAAAATGTAAAAATTTATACTATAATATTTTTTATATATTAAATGTTATTAAATAATCAATAGCCAGACTCAGATTTATCTTTAAAAAGAAGCAAATCACAGTGGGGGGGGGAGAAATTTTTTTAAATAGGGAGAGTTATATTATCCATGCATTCATTTAGCTAGTATTTATTGAGTGTTTACTATGTGTCAAGGGAAATCTGGTGACCTAATGGCAAGGAGTTGTGTTGCCAATCCAAAGGCACATAGTTCAAATCCACTAGCTGCTTAGCAGGTGAAATATGGTCAATCTTTTCCTATGTGATTCACTGCCTGTAAAAACTAACAGAAGAATCAAATATGAGTTGATTCCAAATTGAAAAGACATAATAAGAACTATGTGCTAGGCAACCATTCCAGATACTTGTAGCACAGCAGTGAACAAAATGTACCACGTCTCTTTCCTCATACAATATATATTCTAATAATATCAGGCAGGAATAAAATTAATTAAAAAGTATATCATGCACTAATAAAGCTACACAGAAAAGGAAGTGAAGGAAATCATATAGTATGCAGAAGTTTGGAGAGAACAAGCTTAGAAAGGGTAGCCAAGGTCATCAAAGCTGAAAGTCACCAAAGCTGATTTCTTTCAGTTGGTTAGCTAAGTTCCTGTCTTGAAAATTTCCTAGTGAGACCTGGACTCTCTCTTTCCTGGATTTCATGGCCCCACTGCACGGAGGAGGCCCCCCACCCTTCTGCCTGGATGTTTCTGCCATCTGGAGAACCTGGCGCTGACACCTAGAAGGCCCTGCCTGTCCTGGATACCCAGGCCTGGCCACCTGAAGGACCAGGTCCCACCACCTGGCTGCCCTAGAACCACTGCCTGGAGGACAACCCACTGCTGCCCCTTTGAACTGTACCAGGAACACCAATAATCATAGGTGAAGCCATTTCTTCCCCCCTCCTAGGACCTGAGCTGCCTTTATCCTCAGACACTTTGGACTCATCTAGCTGCAGCCGTTCCCTAATGGAGAAGGCTACTAATTGACAGGCTATATCTTTCCCTATCTGAAGTAAATCTTCCCTTGAGTAAAAAAAAAAAAAAAACAGAGAGACATTTGGGCAGGATAGTTGTCCCACCTTCCTCTGGAGCAGTGACTTCCTGAGCCAAGGTTATCAGACCAAAATCCTGCCAAGACCTCAAACATGAAAAACTCCACCACAACAATGACACAAAAGGAGCTGCCTTGTACCCTACACAAATGCAAAACAAGATGGGTTTCCTGAAGCCAGTAAGTCTGATGGAACTTTCTGACACAGACTTAAAAAGAAATATTTTCAAAGGGTGAAAGACAAACTCAAAGAATTATAGGACTCTGTGAATAAAAACAAAGAAGAACTTGAAAAACAATCCCAGACAATTTAGATAAAACAAATGAGGCATTAGAGGCTCTGGATAAGCAAGAAACCACAATCCAGAATATGAGGACCAATGTTTCTGATGCTGTCAACATGTTGGAGGGACATATGAATGAACAGCATTGAAGAGATGGAACACAGAACCAGGGAAATAGATAGAATTGTCACCACTGATCTGCTAGAACAAAAAGCAGACTCAAAAGGAAGGAAAAAGAAGAAAGCCTAAGAATAATGTGGGACACCATCAAGACAAATAACATATACATGATTGAATCAAAGAACAGGAAGAAGCAGGCAAAGGCACTGAGCTGTGGAAGAATTATTACAAGAAAACTTTGCAGGGATTATGAAGAATGAGATAATATATATTTAAGAAGCTGAACAAATACCATATAGACCAGACCCCGAAAGAAAAACACCAAAGCATATGATAGTCAAATTTGCCAGAACCAAAGTAAGAGAGAATTCTAAAAGCAGCAAGGGAGAAATGAAGAGTAACATATCAGGAAGAGCAGCAAATAAGCTTAAGTGCTTATTTTTCAGCAGAAACCATTAGAACAGGAAGACAGAAGAATGACATATATCGAACACTCAAAAAATACAGCTGTTAATCAAGAATACTGTACCCAGCAAAAATGTCCATCAAAGATGGAGATATCAAAATATTCTCAGCAATGCAGAAATTAAGAGAGTTTGTAAAAAACAAGACCAGCATTGAAGAAACACTAAGAGAAGTCCTTCTTACAGAGGTGCCACAGAAAGCAGGATGGACTAAAGTAACCAGCAACAACACCAAAAAGAACTCAAAAAAATGATAGCAATAAACCTTTGACTCTTAATAATTACTCTGAAAATGGTTTAAATGCACTTGTTATTGTTATGTGATGTCAAGTCACTTGAGACTTATAGTGACCCTATGTGCAAGAGCCCTAAACCCTGCTCTATCCTGTGCCAACCTCACTGTCTTCAAAACACCTACTCCCATTACCCCAATCACTGAATCCATTCATCTCATCAAGCATCTTCCTCTGTTATGCTGTCCCTCCACCCTCCCAAGCATGATGTCCCTCTCCAAGGACAGGTCCCTCCTTGCAACATGCCCAAAGTATGTCAGAAAAAGCTTCAGAATCCTTGCCTCCAAAGAGCAGCCCAATTTCACCCTCTCCAGGAAGAACCTGTATGTTCTCCTTGCAGTTCATGATCTATTCAACACTCTTCTCCAGCATCACAGCTCAAAAACATCAATTCTCTTTCTATCATCCCTAGACACTGCCCAGCTCTCTGACACATAGCGTGCAATTGTGAAGACTATGGCCCAGATGAGGTGTACCTTAGTCTCCAACCTTACATCGTTGCTCTTCAGTATTCTGGAGAGGTTCTGACAGCTGACTTTCCCAATGCAATTCATCTCTTCATTTCCTGGCTGCTAGTGCCAAGAGTGTTGCTTGTGGAATCAAGCAAACTAAAACTGTTAACAATTTCAATCTCTTCACCATCCATAATGATGCTGCCAATTGACCCAGTGGTGAGAATCTTTGTTTTCTTGATGTTAAGCTTGAATCCATATCAAAGGCTGCAGTCATTGACCTTCTGCAGCAAGCACTTCAGGTCCTCTTCAGTTTCAGCAAGCAGGGTTGTGTCATCTGCATAACGCAAGTTACTGATGAATCTTCCTCCAATCCTGATGCCACATTCCTCCTTGTACAGCCCAACATCCTGAATGATCCGGTCTGCATACAGATTGAAAAGGTGTGGAGACAGAATACATCCCTAGAGGACACCCTTTCCGATTTGGAACCATGCAGTGTCTCCTTGCTCTATTCTGACAACGTCCTCTTGGATCAAGTATAGATTCACATAAGCACAATCAAATGTTCTGTTCAAACAGTTTGTTGTGATCCACACAGTAAAAAGTCTCTGCATGGTCAATGAGACACAGATAGACATCCCTCTGGTACTCTCTGCTTTCTACCAAGATCCATCTAACATAAGCACGGCCTCTTCTAAACCCAGCTTGGACATCTGGCAGTTCTCTGTTCGTGTGTTGCTCCAGTCACTTTTGGATAATTTTCAGCAGAATCGTGCTTGTGTGTTATCCTAATGATATTGTTCAATAATTTCCGCACTCTAGGGGAGCTCTGGTGGCCTAGTGGCAAGGAGCTGCAACTACAATCCTAGAGGTGCACGGTTTGAATCCACCAGATGCTCTGCCGGGAAAGGAGGGACAATCTCCTCCTGTACCAGTCAGATCTGATTTGACGGTACACTCACACAAAAATAATAAAAATGAAAAAAAATTTAAAAAAAATAATTTCCGCACTCTGTCAGGTCATCCTTCTTTGGAATGGGAACAAATTTCTATATCTTCCAATCAGTCATCTAGGTGGCTGTCCTCCAGATTTCTTGGCACAACTTAGTGAGCACATCCAGGACAGTGTCTGTTTGTTGAAATAAATCAATCGGCATTCCATCAACTCCTGGAGCCTTATTTTTTTGCCAGTTATTTCAGAGCAGCTTGAACTTCCTCCTTCATCACCACAGGCTCTTGTCCATACATTGTTTCATGAAATTCCTTCTGGTACAGTGACTCTGTATACACCTTCCATCTTCTTTTAATGTTTCTTGGATCATTTAAGACTTTATCCAAAGCATCCTTAAGTATTTTCACTTGTGGCTTGAATTTTTTTTTTCAATTCCTTCAGGTTAAGAAATGTTGAGCGAGTTCAGCCCTTTTGATTTTCTGACTCCAGCTCTTGGCACATTTCATTATAATACCTTGCTTTGTCATTGAGTTGCCCTTTGAAATTTTCTGTTCAGCTTTTTAATTCCTTGATTTCTTCCTTCAGCTTTGGCTTCTCAGCGATATAATACAATATCCAGAGTCTCATCTGATATCTATCTTGGTTTTTCTTCCTCTTCTACCTTTGTAATAATCTTTTGCATTCTTCATGGATGATATTATTATTTTCCTGTTTTAATTATTTTTAATGAACGTTTACAGAGACTAGATTTCCATTCATTCGTTGCTGCACTTTACTCCCTCTCCACCCCTCCACCCCAATTCATTATTCTCTTTGAAAGTAAAAAGAAAAATTATTTCATTCTTATACAATGCCTGCCCCTAAGTCCACTCCAATATGCGGCCTTCATTCTGGACTCCTGTCATGACAATGATACCTTATCATATGTCCCTTTTAAATAGTTCCCTGCCTCATCTGTTTCAATGCGGTATATACTATTTATCCCATCTATCTCAGTCTCCCCTCAACCCCGATGCCTGTCTTATTTTACAACAGTGGCACTATGCAGTATTTATCCTTTTGTGACTGAGATATTTCACTCAGCCTAAAGTCCTACAGGGTCACCCATTTTGTGTACTATTTCATGAGTTCCTTGTTTTTCAATACCACCTAGTATCCCATTGTGTGAATATACCACAGCTTCTCTATCCATTCATTTGTTGATGGGCACTTAGATAGTTTCCAACTCTCTACTATTGTGAAAAAAGCTGCAATAAAAATGTGTGTGTGTGTATATCTGCTTGGGTGGTGGTTCTGATTTCATTAGAGTATATTTCCAGTAGTTGAATTGCTGGGTCAAATGGTATTTCTATTTGCAACTTTTTGAGAAAGCACCATACTGCCTTCCATAGTGGTTGCACCATTTTACACTCCCACCAAGAATGAATAAGGGTTCCAGTTTCTCCACAACCTTGCCAGCATTTGGATGTTTGCTGTTCTGTTAAATTTTGCTGTTCTTACTGGGGTGAGATGATATCTCATACTTGTTTTAATTTAACATCTCTCTTAGAGCTAGGGATTTTGAAGATTTCTTAATGTGTTTGTTTGCCATTTGAATGTCTTCTTTGGTGAAGTGTCTGTTCATATCCTGTGCCCATTTTTCAATTGGGTTATTTACCCTTATCTTGTTGTGGTACTTGAATATTTTATAAATTCTAGATATAAGTCCCTTATCTGACATGCAATTGCCAAATACTTTTCCCCAACCTGTAGTTTCCCTTTTTACCCTTTTGGAGAAGTTTTTGTATGTGCATAGGGATTTGATTTTTAGAATGTCCCATTCGTCTATTTTATCCTCTCCTGGTGTAGATTTTTCAGGATGCTAGGAATACTGTTTTTGTTGTGGATTAGGACTTCTAGTGTTCTTCCTAGCTTTTTTATAATGAAGTTTTTAGTCCTTGGTTTTAGTCCCAAGTCCATGATTCACTTTGCAATGGTTTTTGTGTATAGAGTGAGGTGTGGATCTTGTTTGAGTTTTCTGCAGGTAGTTTTCCAATTTTGCCAGTTGTTGTTCTTGTTATGTGCCGTCGAGTTGCTTGCGACTCATAGCGGGCCTATGTACAACAGCCCTAAACTCTGTTGTGTCCAGTACCAAACACACCATCTCCAATACACACATACCCATTGAGCCAGTCACTTAATCAATCCACCTCATAAAGCCCTTCCCCATTTGCGTGGTCCCTCCACCCTACCTAGCATGATGTCCCTCTCCAAGTCCCTCCTTGCAACATGTCCAAAGAATGTTAGACGGAACCTTAGAATCCTGGCCTACAAAGAGCAGCCCGGTTTGACCCTTTCCAGGATGAATCTGTTTGTTTTCCTAGCAGTCCATGGTACCTTCAATATTCTTCTCCAGCACCACAGCTCAAAGGCATCAATTCTCCTTCAATCTGCCTTAGTCATTGTCCAACTCTCTGATGCATAACAGGTGATAGCAAAGACCATGGCCTATATCAGACACACCTTAGTCTCCAAAGAGACACCATTGCTCTTCA
>NW_006400200.1:202139-204662 GCF_000299155.1 Elephantulus edwardii | reverse complement strand
TTCTGATGACTGCCTCTTGGTCCCAGTAGAGGTTTCTCATTAGCACGATCAAGTGTTTTGGTATTTCCATTCTTCTCAGAGTCAGCCATAGTTTGTTATGATCCACACAGTCAAAAGTCTTTGCACAGTCTACGAAACACAGATAGACATTCCTCTGGTACTCCCTGCTTTCATTTTGCCAGTACCATTTGTTAAAAAGCTGACCATACTTAGATGAATTGATTTCTGGATTCTCATTTCTATTGATCTATGTGTCTGTCATTGTACCAGTAGGAAATAGACAAATACTTAGAAATTCAAAACCTACATAAACTGACACCAGTTAGACAGTTAAACCAGTTAAATTGAACAACTAAGCAGACTCATCACAAAAGAAATTGAAAAGGTAATAAAACAACTCCCAGCCAAAAAATGTCCTGGACCAGATGGTTTTACAAGTGAATTTTGTCAAACATTCAGTGAAGATCTGTCACCAATTCTACATAAACTATTTCAGAAAATACAAAACGATGGAATTCTCCCAGACTCATTCTATGAAGTAAACATATTCTTGATAGCAAAGCCAGGTAAAGACACCACCAAAATAGAAAACTATAGGCCAATATCTCTCATGATCATTGATGCAAAAATCCTGAATAAAATCTTGGCCAACAGAATCCAACAATACATTAATAATAATAATTCACAATGGCCAAGTGGGATTCATAACAGGTATGCAAGGATTGTTCAACATAAGAAAAACAATCAATGTAATTCATCACATTAACAAAGCAAAGAACAAGAACAACCACATGATACTAATAATTGATGCAGAAAAGGCCTTCCTTTGACAAAATCTGACACGCTTTCCTGATTACAACACTCAACAAAATAGGATTAGAGGGGATTTTCTTCAACATAGTAAAAAGTATATATGCAAATCTGAGAGCCAATATTGTTCTCAATGGAGAGAGATTAAAGGTATTCCCCCTGAGAATAGGAACTAGGCAAGGATGCCCACTATCACCTCCCCTATTCAATATTGTATTGGAAGTCTTGTTGTTGTTGTTGTTGTTGTTGTTGTTGTTGTTAGATGCCATTGAGTCGTAGATGACTCATAGCGACCCTCTGAACAAAAGGCCTGAGCACTGTTTGTACACAGAGTTTCCGGAGGCAAGCCATTTCGGAAGTGGATGTCGCTCCTGCTTCCAGACTATTGGAAGTCTTAGTGATAGCAATAAGGCAAGAGAAGGAAGTAAGAGGTATCCAAATTGGCAAAGAGGAGGTAAAATTATCTCTCTGTGCAGATGATATGATAGTATACTTAGATATCCCTAAAGATTCAGCAAGAAAACTACTGGACATAGTTGACCAGTTCAGGAAAGTGGCAGGATACAATATCAACATACAAAATTCAATTTGATTTCTCTACAATGACAAAGAGAATACAGAACTGGAGCTGAGAAAAAAAAATACCTTCCACAATAGGTAATCACAAGCTTAAATACTTGGGAGTAAATCTAACCAGAAGCACAAAGGATCTATTCAAAGAAAATTACAAAATATTACTACAAAAAACAAAAAGAGACCAGGAGAAGTGGAATAATGTCCCTTGCTCATGTATAGAAAGACTCAATTATTGTGAAAATGATACTATTACTACAGGCAATTTACATGTTCAATGCAATCCCAATATAAATACCAATTCCATTCTTCAACGAGATGGAAAAGGCAATCTCCAATTTCATTTGGAGTGGAAAGAGACCCTGAATAAGCAAAACACTCCTTAAAAAGAGAAAAAAGACATGAAATCACTCCCTGATTTCAAATCCAAATTGGGAAAGAGGAGGTAATATTATCTCTATATGCACATGATATGATAGTATACTTAGGAAATCATAAAGACTCAGCGAGGACACTAGTGGACATAGCTGATCAATTCAGAAAAGTGGAAGGATATAAGATCTACATGCAAAAATCAATTGGAAATGAGCACCGCACTAGAACAGATGAGGGAATTGTTTAAAATGAACATATGATTAGTCATCATTTGCATGACAACAGTCCAGAATAAGAGGTGCATAGCAAAGTGGAGTTGGGGCAGGGAAGAGGGAAAATTGAGCAACAATGAATTAATTTTTTAGAGAGAAAAGCAAACTGGGGGTGAGGCTAGGTAGGAAAATGTGCAACAATGAATGAATGGAAATCCAAGTTTTCTATAAACTTTCATTAAAATCATAATAAAAATTATTAAAAAGGTAATTAAAAATCATAGTGAGATTTAAGAGTCAAGATCTATGTCATGCTATCTGACATTGCAAATACAGAACTGTAAGGGTCAAAATGAGGAACAGTTGTAAGCAGACCCTAGTGATTGGAACATGGAATGTGAGAGCCATGAATGTCGGAAAATTAGAAAATGTTAAGAAAGAAATGGAACGCATAAACATCGACATATTAGGCATTGGAGAGATGAGATGGACTGGCATGGGGCATTTTGAGTCAGATGACCATATGATATATTACTCTGGAGATGAAAAGACA
>NW_006400200.1:193087-199569 GCF_000299155.1 Elephantulus edwardii | reverse complement strand
AACAACAACAACAACAAGGGTCAAAACAGTAATATGAATGAATAATTATCCTCATTTTTTAGAATATTTCATATTTTTGAAATGTCTATTAATAATGCAACTGAAAATTACTTTATCACAGAACAACTTGATGATTTTCAGTTAACTCTTAAACAAAACTAGATGAGTGATGATTAATTATAAATGGAAATGATAATTCTTTAAACAAATTATTTTTATAGTTATACTATGCCCAGTATGGCTCTTAATCCTAAGAATGTAACAGTGAATCAAAAAGTAAAGCTCCTTACTTTTAAAAAATTTACATTTCAATAGTTTGAAATTTTGGATTTTTAATCCTTCACCGAAGAATACTGCTTGAATTGTCCCCAAATGATAGTGCTGTACCACGCTGTCTGGCAGAGCACTTCCATTTTGTATCTTTCCTCATCTACTGTTTTATTTCTGTTTCTAATCAGTATTTAATCTAGTTTTGCATCCTTTCATTTGATGCTCAGGATTCCAGAATTATCATTTGTATCTATTTCCTTTGTTTTCTCAAGGTATTTGTTGTAGACAGATATCATGATGTGCCTGACTAGATTAGCATCTTATCTCTGTGATTTTTAAAATGTAGATGGATGTCCATTATGTTAGAATATACATATTGAAAATAATAATAATAACATTAATTCTGCTATTAGAAAATATTGTACTCAAATTAGATTAAACACATTCATGCAGATATATTTTATATAGTGGATAGAGGGAGTGCTGGTGACTTAGTGGTAAGAATTTGCTCTGCCAATCCAAAAATTTAAGGTTCCTATTCACCAGCTACTCCATGGGAGATAGATAGGCAATCTCCTTCCATGTGATTTACAGTTTCTGAAAATCCTCTGAAGGATCAATTATGAGTTGGTTTTGACTCAATGGTATAGAACAACCAATTGGTATTATAGAAACTATTAGACGACTACAAACTTTTCCTGTTGCTGAAAAGTTTTTCTAGTCCAAAAGCAAGTGATTCTTGGTTGTACATTAGATCACCTGGGAAGATTTGTAAACATTGATCCCCAAACCTTACCTGCAGAGGTTCAGTTTAATTGATGAAAGGAAGGCCTGGGATTTTTTTAAATTTCTCAGGTGATTTTAAAGTGCCAGTAGGAGACAAGTCATTACAAGAAGGAACTGGATATCCTTTAGAAAGTAAACCAGAAAACATATATTAAGTTTATAGAATTGTTTCAGAAGTACACTCCCCTTACAGGAACAAAGTCTTCAAGAAAAAGAAGCCAAAAGATTGCCTTTCTCTTCTAGGTAATTATACACAGAATGCATAGATACTGTTGTTTCTGACAGTGGAATAGAGGATCATTGCATTTTATTGTAAAGATATTTGAAGTATTAACATTCTATGACAGTTTTCTCAAATTTAAAGCCATGTTTCTAAGTGGGAACAAATTGAGTGAGTGCCTTGAGGAAAATTTCTAAACAATCCAATATCATAGAGTTGATTTGAATTCATAATGATGCCATGTATTACAGAGTAGAACGGCTTCACTGGTTTCTTGACTCCAGTCTGTTTGAAAGCAAATCGCCAGAATTTCCTGTATGGAGCTGCTGGCTGGATTTGAACACTCACCTCTAGGTTAGTAGCTGAAAGTAAACTACTTGGAATATTCAGGCACTTGGCAGAGTCCTAAAAGATGGTAATCAACAAAACCTCTGTCATTAATAAGGATTTGATTGCTGTTATTGTTGTTGTGTGCCTTCAAGTCCAATAAATATGATTCATAGCGACCCTGTGAATAATAGCTTTAAAGTCTGCCCTATCCTAAGCCAATCTTACTGTCTCTGACACACCTTCCCCATTATCCAAGTGACTGTGTTAATCTATCTCATCCAGGATCTTCCTCTCCTGTGCGTCCCTCCACCCTCCCAAGCATGATGTCCTTCTCCAAGGCTGGTTCTTCCTGGTAACATGCTTAAAATATGTGAGATAGAGCTTCAAAAAATATAGTTAATTACAAGACATTGAAATTAATTACATTAATAAACTTTAGTAAATGGTACCAAATGTGTAGAAATGTGATTTGTAAACTTTCCCTCAAATTTTTAAAAAAGAAAAGAAAATTTAAAAAATAAATCTGTCATGGACTGAATTGTGCCTTCCTCAAAATTTGTCAACTTGTCTAAACAATGATTCTTAGTGGTTGGGTAGCTCTGTAATGATGTAATTTTGGTAGATATACAATCATCCTTCCAATCAGTCATAATAGGATTAGGGCAGGATGCAACACTCTTACTCAGGTCAGTGTCCTGATGTAAGGGAAATGTAAATGATGTAAGGGTGTGGCTATTCCATAAAATATAAAAAGAAAGAAGTGAGCAGAAAAGAAGGGACCTGACTACCACCAAGAAAAAAGAACTGAGAGTGTTCTTTCAACCTGAGATACAGCCTGAGACCCAGAACAAACTTGATGCTAAGACACATCCCAGTCAGCAAATACTGAAAGATCACAAGGGCCTTAGCCCAAAACCAAATGAAAGAGAGAAAGACTCCTCCCCCTTCCCATCCATCCCCAGAGCTGGCATCCTAAATTCAGACTTCAGCTTCCCAAAGTGTGAAAGAACAAATTTCTGTTTGTTAAAGCCATCCATTTGTGGTATTTCTGTTATAGCAGCACTGGTAATTAAGGCAAAAGGAGCTTTGGTGATGTAGTGCATTCTCTTATATTACTAACCAAAAGGTTGCCCAACTCTAGTGTTTTGAACCCATCATAGGCTCTGTGGTAAAGAAATGCTCAGTCTCCTTCCATTATGATTTACAGGCTCAGGAAACCCAGTGGAAGGTTGCTATGTGTCAGAATCACTCAATGGCAGTGAGTAAGTAAGTAACTAACTCAACCTCCTAGCATGAGCTCTTTGACACAGGCATAGCCAAATCAATGTAGATTTAATTTCTATATCTGCCATCATTATATGTAAACATTATGTGTAAAATAAGGTTAACAATATCTACCTTAATCATAAGCTTTATAATTGAGCAACATGTGAAGTTACAAAGGGACCTATATTAGGCTCTGTGTATAGTATTTGATAGGCTGTCACAATTATCTGGTAATTCTTAGGGTCTTTGAATCTGATTTTGTAATCAAATAGTTCTGTGGGACAATGTCACAGGTGTTGAGGGCTTCATGTCCCAACTTCTTATCTCTTAAAAAAGAGTTCTTTAAGACATTCTGCTTTCTCAGGCTATCTTCACTCCCAGAAACCATTACCTGGGCTCAGGCATAAATAAGTACCCTAATTTCCAGGTTGAGAGGCAGGGCTTAAGGCTTCTAGGAAGACCTACACTCATACCCCACCCCAATGCCAGGATGTGTAACACCAAATAGCAAGTGAAAATATTTTAAGTAGAACGAAGGAGCTCAGGGAAAAGGGTGATGAGTAAGTTTTCTCTTCTTTTTAAGCAAGAAGTCTACATTTTCATTTTCCTCTGGACTCTAAAAATAATGTAGCTAGACCTGCTTCTGAGGCATAGACTTTTATCATACATCACTGTTCACAGATCAAAAGAAAAACATAAGATAAATGACTTAGTTATGTTAGAGTAGGAAGCTTAGCACACACTCATTTCTTAAAAAATGTTAGTCTACTCTCTGTCAATAAAGCATTCCCTCTCAACAATGGAGGCTGTTAAAGTATTAATGGTCACATACCTATGATTAGACCATCTATATCTAATGCTTAGGGAGGATAGAAGGAGAATTGACGCCTTTGAGTTGTGGTGCTGGAGAAGAGTACTGAATGTACCATGGACTGCCAAGAAAACAAATAGATTCATCCTAGAGAGGGTTAAACCAGGCTGCTCCTTGGAGGCAAGGATTCTGTGGCTTCTCCTGACATACTTTGGACATGTTGTAAGGAGGGACAGGTCTTTGGAGAGGGACATCATGCTGGGCAAAGGGGAGGGACAGCGCAGGAGGGGAAGACCCTCTATGAGGTGGATTGATTCAGTGACTGGGGTAATCGGGATGGGTGTGTCGGAGGCAATGAGATTGGCACAGGATAGAGCAGGGTTTAGGGCTGTCGTACATAGGGCCGCTATGAGTCGCAAACGACTCGACGGCACATAACAACAACAACAACATAGTCATGGTTATCTAGAAATAGAGAACAATCTATGACATGCTGTGATTGTTCTTCTTTTAATTTAACTTCTTTAGGAGCTTTGATACAGGATCAAAATGGGTTCCTGCCCAGTGAAAGCTAGGACTTCCCCATACAAAGACCAAAGAATAGCCATAACTCATCAAAATCAAGAGTTTTGCTTTATAATTCAATGGAAACTATATTTACCTCTAGAGAAACTTAATATATCTAGAGCAATTAGAAATTTCTCCTCTGAAGATGGTTTGAGACTTTGCGCTACCTTAAATTCCTTTTGTGAAATAGGTGTGGAATAAATAAAAATAAATATGATCTCCTTTAGAGCCATCTGGTGTTGATTTTTCTGCTGAACCTCTTGAGAATTGCAAAGAGGCATGAAAGGAAGGAAGTAATAAGTCTCTGTTCACTACAGCTGCTGAATTAGTCATTCAAGTTTTTCTATATTCACCTGTAAATGAGAACCAGCATTCAAAAACAATACATGTTTTATATGTATAAAGTTCAATTAGCCAGTAGGGAATGTATTGTGTTGCTATAACCCAATTGTAATGATTTTTGGTCCTTTTAAGTCCTATAGTAGAGTAGTATATTTATTATGCTGGTGGTCGGGCAGGAAGAGGAAGGGATTGATGATAGTGGTAATAAGAAAACAGAGACTCTTAATTGTTAAAGAGCTGTTATTCCTAGTTCACATTTTTACAACAAGAAACACATTTTCTCCGTTAACACTCTCTTTTGTGAAGTAAAGATTTTGAAAGTCTTTTCAGCATTTTTCATGTTAAAGTTGTTTCTAATCTATGCTTATTAAATCACTAGTATTTGCAGAATCTTCTCCAGTATGCAATTTCTTTGAATTATTCATTTCAGGAATTAAAAATTATGAAGGTGATTATGTGCATTTTTATGACTAAAATGTTTATGTTATCACCCTAAATGATTGTAATTGAGTCAATTCCAATTCCTGGTGAACTAAAGTATGCAGAGTAGACCTGTAGGATTTTGAAGGCTATAAACTTATGGGAACAGAAAACCAAGACTTTTTTCTAGATTTTTTCGAGTGATTTCAAACTGCCAACATTTTGGTTGGTAGTCAAACAATTATTTTCATGACCCAGAGACTCCCACTACTGCCCCTGTTGTTTCTATGATGTGTCCAGAAGACCTCGGGAGGAAAATGCAAAGTCCTAAATAAGATTGTCACATAACAAAACAAAGCAGAAAAATCTTTCTAGGTCTCAAAAAATAGTGCCCCTCCTTCCACCCTAATGATCAAAATGCCCGAAAGTTCTTGTTTAAGCATCATTTCTTCCATTAAGTTAACCAATGTTTCTTTCTTTGTCATGGATGAGATTGTATGATATCAGAAACCTTGAAAATTGGCTTTTCTGTCCATTGTGTTAGCTTCCTCTGAGGGCATGATCTCCAGGTACCTCAAATGTAGACACATTACATTGCAAATCATCAATTGCTGTGGGACCAATATAAGAGAGGGCTTTCCACACTGTGCAAGATGGTGGTGTAGAGACTGTGAAGAGATTGTGGCAAGGTATAACTAACCAGAGGAAACCTGGAGGTGGTGCAACAGTTAAAGGTTTTGCTCGATGAATGATTGAATGAAAAGTTGACTTATAACAGCTCTGAGATAAAGTTTGCTGAATGATTGAAGAAACCAGAGGTGCATTTGTGATGCTGCACTAAATCTGGACATTCACTAATTGAGAAAGTGCCTTGTTAATCTGGCTTGGGACTGATGTACTAAACCTGGACTGGCATTGTCAGATATTCTTTGCTTCCCACACTTCCTAACTTGTTTCCCTAATAAATCCCACAACAGTGAGTAAAGTCTGTGAGTCAGGATGCAATGAAATTGGACCCAATGATTAGCAGAAATAGATACAGGAGCATGTAGGGTGGCATGTCTGACCATGTACCTGTTTAATACTATGGATATTATTTATCGAGACAACTTCCCTGTATGAAACAGAAGTCAGGCTCAGCTACCCTCACATTGCATCTTCTCCTTTCGTAATTTATGTACTCAAAATATATATACACATAATGGCATAATGTAGAAACTATGTAATAATCCCCCATACTATGACAAATCAGATAGTGATTAGAGAACTAAAGGTGGAATACAACACTACTTAATACTATCTCAACCTGATTCATTTTTTAATTATTTGAATTATGCTAGTTCATTTACAAAATTCAAATACATTGTTTTCCAGAACAAATTCTTCCAATTTCCCTCACTCCCTCACTCATCAAATTGTACAACTCCATGATTAATTCCCCCACCCCCGCACATCCTCATCCCTCTGCTT
>NW_006400200.1:190574-192097 GCF_000299155.1 Elephantulus edwardii | reverse complement strand
TGGAGAAGCTCAATATCAACTGTGAAAACTAGGCCAGGAGCTGATTGTGGAACAGACCACCATATGCAAGTTCAAGGTGAAGCTGAGGAAAATTAAACTGAATCCACGGGAACCAAAATATGACCCAAATATGAGTCTATCCCACCTGAATTTCAGAACCATCTCAGGAACAGGTTTGAGGCCTTGAACACTAATGAGCGACGACCAGATGAGCTGTGGGAAGATATCAGGGGTATCATCCAGGAAGAATGCAAATGATCTTTGCAAAGACAGAAGAGGAAGAAAAGACCAAAATGGGTGTCAGAAGAGACTCTGAATATTGCACTGGAATGTAGAGAAGCCAAAGCAGAAGGAAGAATTCAAGTTACTAAAGAACTGAATAGATTTCAAAAGGCAGCATGGGATGACAAAGTAAAATATTACAATGAAATGTGCAAGGAGTTGGGGTCAGATAATCACAGAACTTGCTCAGCATTTCTTAAGCTCAAGGAACTGAGAACAAATTCAAACCTTGAGTTCCTATAATCAAGGATGCTTTAGGCAGAATATTAAATGATCTAGGAAGTATTAAAAGAAGATGGAAAGAATATACTGGATCCTTATACTCATTCTATAATTCTCAACCTTGATTCTTACAAGGAGAGGTTCTTTAGGGTGTAGCAGAAAACAATGAATAATCTTACAAAAGATAAAAGGGGAGGAAACGGAACTAAAAAAAGTATCTTAGTACTGCCAAGAAAGAATTGCCAGGAGTGGAGTGCATATTTTTGGACTTAGGAACCTGTACTAGGAAGCTCCTTGAAATCAGCAAAGGCCAAGACACATGGAGATCTTGGAAGAGCTCCAGGCCTACAGATATGAAAGTGATAAGAACATTCCTCATAACCAAGAAATAGGGCTTTTCCCTAGACTGGGACTTAGAAAGAGGGCTTTTCCGTAGACTGGCACTTTGAATCTGGACCACTAAGCTTTCAATATGGATTGATCTCAATATCAAGGGAAAAAAAATTCTCACCACTGAACTGATAATATCGTAATAGGTGGGAAAAGATTGAAACTGTCAGTGACTTCATCTTATTTGATTGATCAACAATCAACGCACTTGGTACCAGCAGTCAGGAGATCAGATGTATTGCAATAGAAAAATCTGCAGTTAGGTACCTCTCCAGATTATTGAGGGGTGATGATGTCATTTTGAGGACTAAGATGTGCCTGATTCAGAACATGAGCTTTTCGATCAATTGTTATTCATCTGAGAGTTGAAAAATTAATAAAGATGACAGAAAAATAATTGATGCCTTTGAGTTGTCATATTGGAGATGAGTACTGAATATCTCATGGACTGTCAAAAGAATAAACAGATATGTAAAGAGAAGGTACAGCCAGAGTGCTCTTTGGAGGCATAGATGATGAAGTTTTGTCTCACATATTTTGGGCATGTTGTTCGAAAAGATTATTCCTTAGAGAGGTATATCATGCTTGAAAAAGTAGAGGATAGGCAAAAGAGAGGAAGACCCCAACAG